>NW_017672255.1:201518-205250 GCF_001879085.1 Nicotiana attenuata | reverse complement strand
CACGCGTGGAGGCCGATTCGAGGGGCAAAGGCGTCGCGGGCTAGAGATTTCGCCGGTTCGAGGTTAGTAATGATTGTAAATGATATCCTGAGGGTTTGAAACCCCGGATTTGCACCCATAGTGCTATATTGAGGTGACTTGCACGCCAGACAGAGAGCGTTGGGTAGAGTACCGTTGGGGATTGTGACTTGGTCCGTCCCGGTTGTTGATTTTACCGCGTATTTCGCTATGACTTGTTGTTTTTCACTAGGACTTGGGCTTATTGCCATATTTGGGGCTTATTGCCGACTGTTTGAACTCCCTATGAGCTATCATCACTGTTTTCCTCACTATTTGAAATATTATTTGAACTCAGTCCATTGTCATTACACTGTTTCTTGAACTCACCTATATTTTCACTCAACCTCGAGTTTTTAACTGATATTTGAACTACTGTTTGAGCTGAGCATTATTGTTTCTTTACTAATGCCCGAGGGGCTTATGATTATTTTTGGACTGATTGAGGCCGAGGGCCATATGTGAGGATATGCTGAGTGATGTGAGGAGGCTTTCAGGCCTCGAGTGTATTGTGAGGAGGCTTTCAGGCCTCATGTTGATATGTACAGGCTTTCAGGCCTTATGTTGATATAGCGCTTGGGCTGTAGGAGCCCCTCCGGAGTCTGCACACCCACAGTGAGCGCGGTTACCCATTTAGAATTGGACAGTGGTAACAATGACACTGTCATTCGTGTTTTGGTCAGGTAACAACGGCTGACCAATCAGGTAACAATGGCTGACCAGTGGTAACAATGGCACTGAAACACGCGTTGGGTCAGGTAACAATGGCTGACCGGTCAGGTAACAATGACTGACTAGTAACAAAATTCGTGCCCGAGGGGCGAACTTTTATGTGTTCATCTTGCATACTTATTTGTATTATTACCTGCTATGCTGTGATATTTGTGCCCGAGGGGCGGATTTTCTGTGTTAATCAGCACTAACTATTTTGAACAGTTTCGTAGTTATTGAAAGGACCATTTTCGAAAGAGATTTGAACTGAGCCGAAATATTTCTAAAGAATTCTCTGATTTCACTATTTTCTCGGAAATTGTACCCGGCTTCTGTACAGCCCGTTGGTTGCTTTACGTGATTTCTTGCTGCTCAGTTATTATTTACTTCTATTACTCACTGAGTTGGAAGTACTCACTTTACTCCCTGCACCTCGCGTGCAGTTGCAGGTATCGTTCACCCGGTAGCGGGTTATTAGCGGATTGAAGGTATTATTATTGTAGCTGAGCAAGGTGACTGCCAGCGTTCGCGGCACCGGATGTTGTCTTTTGTTTTCCAGAAACTTTACTTGTATATATTTATTGGCCTATAGTTGTGTTAAGGTTTTCTTTAGATGCTCGTGACTTGTGACACCCCGGTCGGGTTGTGTTGGGTTGTACATACTGGTTATTATTGTCGTTAAGCTGTATTCACCTATTCGTTTATGTTTAATAAATATTAAAGAGACGATTTGGGTTAGTTGGCTGGCCTTGTCTTCACGAGAGGTGCCATCACGATCGGGTTTGGAAATTGGTCGTGACAAGTTGGTATCAGAGCCTAGGTTACTAGGTCTCACGAGTCATGAGCAGGTTTAGTAGAGTCTCGCGGATCGGTACAGAGACGTCTGTATTTATCCTCGAGAGGCTGCAGAACCTTTTAGGAAAACTTCACATTCTTGGAACTCTTATCGTGCGTACTTGATTCAGCTTGAGATATAACTCTTGAAATTCCTTCCGCACGTCTGTATGCGCACGTGAGCGCTCAGTATTATATGCACCTTGATGGCTTGTGATTCCCTGATCGAGGGGCGAGAGGTAATCTGTGTGAGTATGATGGGCCAGTCTGGAGGACTTGAGGCCGGATCTTTGCCTATGGCTTGAGCACTGAGGTGCTGATTGTGTGAGCAAATATTTTGAACTTACATGTTCGGTATTGTCCTTATTAGCCGGAATGGTGGTTGGATATCCATGTGAGGAGTATGTTAGTACTGCGAGATGTAATTATATGACTTGATAGTGACGAAGAAGTCTACAGGATAATAGATGGACTGTTAAGTGATTCGATTCCTATTGTGGCTTGATGTGTAGCCCGAATTATGGGCGCAGGATGAATATTTTTGTATCTCCTAGTTGAGAGGTAAAGTGCAATACATGTGGCGGTATGAGTTCAAGCTCAGGTAGTCTAAATTGACTGTGTAACGCATATGATAGTGGAAGGTATGCTGAAGTACTAAATTGAGGCGAAGCAGGTGGGTTAACTCCTGCGGAGTGTTCTTGAGTGGTATGATCCTTATGTGTATGTTGGTAGATCTCATATGTAATGGAATGGTATGTGTTGAAATTTGAGAATTCGGGTCGCTTAAGAGAGTGGACTCAGTTGATGTGGGGATAAATGCGAGGGTTGTAGAGGATTTCAGTACTAGATGATCTGTGTCTTCACAAACTTGTAGATGATTTGAGTTTAATCTCACTATGACATTGTGGCATCATTAGAGTACAAGTGTTATGAGTTGTTAAGTGTGCCTTGATATATGGCTTCGAGCCAAGTTGGGGAGGTTGCTGTTGATTAGCTGATTGCACGGTTATGTGCTATGTTGGTTACGTCTCGAGGTATGCTGGCGAATCGGTTCTAGTTGCAGAAATTGAGCCGAGGATGGGCGAGTGAAGCAAAATTTCGACAAAGGTTATGTTATGTTCCATAGGGTATGATAATTTCGTAATGTCTAGAGTTGTTGTTGGTAAAGAATGCTCGGTGCATAGAGCAGGAAGTTGCTTGGTTGTATTGGGATGAGGGTCTCATTTTACGGTATCGGAGTGCCAATAAAGCACGAGTGGTTCTGTTCGTTAAATCAGGTAAGTTGTATATGAATGACTCTCGAGAATGGTTTTAATGTGTTCAAGAATCTACATGTAACACTCAGGTGTTTTAAGGCTGTGTATGTGACTAAAGACAGTGTTTTCAATAAAAAATGTCAAGACTTGTGGTATTTTTATGTTGATCATGGGATCCTATGTGTCGGTACCTGGAAAGTAAAGGAAGCGAATTTAGACTCGCAGAAAGTTCTTCAGAGTAAAGTATTCGGGAATGTGGTATTTCTGGGAAACAATTGAGAGAGTATTCAGTGGCCTATGGGTCTTAGACAGTGTGGTCTTATGTTCGAGTCTCGTGTGGTAAGCTTGGATTGAGGCATTGTGATGCTACAGCGAGGGAGAAATATCAAGTGGATGATGAATCAAAAAGGGAAATTGGATAGATGGGAAAGACTTGATAGTAGACCGAATCGGTATGGTAAGGATGTGATTAATTCTTCGTATGTGTTCGAGGTAATGGGCTTTTACAGGTATTGTGCAGCAAGGCTCTTGAGTTCCGACAGCTTGCTTAGCTTGGTTCGGGTAGAAGGATTCAGTCCTGGCAGTTTAGCTTGTGCAATGGAGTTGGAAGGGAGTTCTTGATGAGTTTTACCGTGGTTTAGAGACGTATATGTTGCCTATGGGCATGTGAAGCATGGAATGTGTAATGATCTCTCTTCTTGATGGGATTGATGGAGAGTCCTTGACTAGTGGAGTACGTAGATGTTTGTGTTTAGGGAGGGGGATGGAGTTCTCATGTTATACTAGTGTGGTATGGTATATGCGATATGTTGTGGAGGATTGGGATTTGAATGTGTAAGGTTACGGTTCAGTTCATAATGGAAAGTCATTAAAT
>NW_017672255.1:139225-199228 GCF_001879085.1 Nicotiana attenuata | reverse complement strand
ACTTATGAGTTAGAAGGCTCGGATGTGATTTCCGGTGATTCGGTTAGCTTCGGGAAATGATTTGTGACTTAGGAGTGCGATCGGAATTGATTTTGGAGGTCCGGTGTAGAATTAGGCTTGAATTGGCGAAGTTAGTATTTTGGCGAATTCCGGTTGATAGGTGAGATTTTTATCTGAGGGTCGGAATGGAATTCCAAGAGTTGCTGTAGCTCCGTTAGGTGATTTTGGATATGTGTGTAAAATTTCAGGTCATTCGGACATCGTTTGGTCGGGTTTTTGATCGAATGCATAATTCGGAAGTTTTTAAGAAACTTAGGCTCGAATCCGATGTGATTTGATGGTTTTAGCGTTGTTTGAAGTGTTTCGAGGATTGGAACAAGTTTGAATAAGGTATTAGGATGTGTTGGTATTTTTGGTTGAGGTGCCGGGGGCCTCAGGGTGAATTCGGGTGGTTAAACGGAAGGTTGTTGGAGTTAATTGCAGGTTCAACCTTGCTGGTATCTGTTGGTTTCGCACCTGCGGTTATAAGACCGCAGGTGCGGTCTCGCTGAAGCGATTGGAAGATGCGCAGAAGCGGAAGTCTTGGCCCTTGCCAGATTCCGCAGGAGCAGAAGGAGGACCGCATAGGCGGCCTCGCAGAAGCGAGCTAGACCTCGCAGGAGCGGAATTTGGAACCCTGGTCAGGTTCCGCAGAAGCGGAACATTGGATCGCTTAAGCGGTCCCGCAGATGCGATTGGGGACCGCAGAAGCGGAAGGTTGCCTTAAGTGAAAGGTCCGCAAAAGCGGACGTTGACCGCATAAGCGGAAGCCGCAAAAGCGGTACTGGATCCGCAGAAGCGAAATGCCTGGCAGTTAAGTGAAATTAATCATCTTCGCGAATTTTTGAAAGAACAACATTTTGGACTTCAGACTAAGGAGATTTTGGGCGATTTTTGAAGAGGGTTTTGAGGGCTATCATCAGGTATGGATTCTTGGGCTTATATTATGTTATTATTGTGTATAAACATGAATTAATACTGAAAACCCAAGGAATTAAAGGGTAAAAATGGGGTAAGTTAGGGTTAGATTCGAGGGGCAAAGGCGTCGCGGGCTAGAGATTTCGTTGGTTCGAGGTGAGTAATGATTGTAAATGATACCCTGAGGGTTTGAAACCTCAGATTTGCACCCATAGTGCTATATTGAGGTGACTTGCACGCCAGACAGAGAGCGTGGGGTAGAGCACCGTTGGGGATTGTGACTTGGTCCGTCCCGGTTGTTGATTTTACCGCGTATTTCGCTATGACTTGTTGTTTTTCACTAGGACTTGGGCTTATTGCCATATTTGGGGCTTATTGCCGACTGTTTGAACTCCCTAAAAGCTATCATCACTATTTTTTTTCCTCACTGTTTGAAATATTATTTGAACTCAATCCATTGTCATTACACTGTTTCATGAACTCAGCTATATTTTTACTCAACCTCGAGTTTTAACTGATAATTGAACTACTGTTTGAGCTGAGCATTATTGTTTCTTTACTGATGCCCGAGGGGCTTATGATTAATTTTTGACTGATTGAGGCCGAGGGCCATAGTGAGGATATGCTGAGTGATGTGAGGAGGCTTTCAGGCCTCGGGTGATATGTGAGGAGGCTTTCAGGCCTCGAGTGTATTGTGAGGAGGCTTTCAGGCCTCGAGTGTATTGTGAGAAGGCTTTCAGGCCTCATGTTGATATGTACAGGCTTTCAGGCCTTATGATGATATAGCGCTTGGGCTGTAGGAGCCCCTCCGGAGTCTGCACACCCACAGTGAGCGCGGGTACCCATTTAGAATTGGACAGTGGTAACAATGACACTGTCATTCGTGTTTTGGTCAGGTAACAATGGCTGACCAGCCAGGTAACAATGGCTGACCAGTGGTAACAATGGCACTGAAACACGCATTGGGTCAGGTAACAATGGCTGACCGGTCAGGTAACAATGACTGACTAGTAACGAAATTCGTGCCCGAGGGGCGAACTTTTATGTGTTCATCTTGCATACTTATTTGTATTATTACCTGCTATGCTGTGATATTTGTGCCCGAGGGGCGGATTTTCTGTGTTAATCAGCATTAACTATTTTGAACAGTTTCGTAATTATTGAAAGGACCATTTTCGAAAGAGATTTGAACTGAGCCGAAACATTTCTAAAGAATACTCTGATTTCACTGTTTTCTCGGAAATTGTACCCGGCTTCTGTACAGCCCGTTGGTTGCTTTACGTGATTTCTTGCTGCTCAGTTATTATTTATTTCTATTACTCACTGAGTTGGAAGTACTCACTTTACTCCCTGCACCTCGCGTGCAGTTGCAGGTATCGTTCACCCGGTAGCGGGTTATTAGCGGATTGAAGGTATTATTATTGTAGCTGAGCAAGGTGGCCGCCAGCGTTCGCGGCACCGGATGTTGTCTTTTGTTTTCCAGAAACTTTACTTGTATATATTTATTGGCCTGTAGTTGTGTTAAGGTTTTCTTTAGATGCTCGTGACTTGTGACACCCCGGTCGGGTTGTGTTGGGTTGTACATACTAGTTATTATTGTCGTTAAGCTATATTCACCTATTCGTTTATGTTTAATAAATATTAAAGAGACGATTTGGGTTAGTTGGCTGGCCTTGTCTTCACGAGAGGTGCCATCACGATCGGGTTTGGAAATTGGGCCGTGACACATAATATGCTGGAAGTTTATATGCAGAAGTCCCATAATCCCGCATATTATGCTGGAAATTTTCGTGTGCAGGAGTTCCATCATAATATGCTGGAAGTAGGAGTGTTCATGGTTCGGTTTTTCCCTAAAAAAAAACCAAACCAAGTAAGTCGGTTTTTCAAATATTAGAACCAAACCAAACCAGTTAAGTCGGTTTTTTCTCAATTCGGTTTATGTCGGGTTTTGTCGGTTTTTCGGTTTTTTTCGGTTATTTGTCGGTTTTTTCTTAAATACAAGACATACACTACTAAACACATATTCCGGCGGCCACATTTTCAACGTAACAATATCAAATCGATTGCCCTTTGAGAAATCTATTATTTACCAAGATATATTGATGATAATTGAATCAAATAGTGATGAATAATTTAAGGACTCAATTAAAAATATATTATTTTCAACACGAAATGGATTCTTACACTTAACAAAAGAAAACTATCAATCAAACTAGAATGTAAAGGTAAAGAACTATACTAAAAGTGCAAGGTTTTTAATATTCAAAACCAAAACCAAACAAAACCAAAAAGTAATCGGTTCTTTAGGTCGATTGGTTTGGCTTTCGGTTTGGTTCGGTTTTTGGGTTTTATGAACACCCTAGCTGGAAGTTTACATGCAGGAGCTCTATAATGCAGCATATTATGCTGTAACTTTCCGATTTTACAAACAGTGCATTTTTCAATGACTTCGCAAACGCTGACTATTTTTCAATTACCAGTCTGATAACTGACTAGCCCGTGTTATTTTTTCAAACAAGTCAATTGCATTGGGCCCGTGCTCTGCACGGGCTTGCCTCATCTAGTGTATAAATATCCATCTAACATTTTCACTTCTCATAAGACTTGTATATAAACCCTTTTTGTTATTAAACTTCAACTTTTTCAGGTAAATGCTCGACACTAAATTTCTACCACTTCTTTTTGTGCTCTCACTAGGAGAGCTTCTGTTGACAGCATTGACGCTAGGGAATTACCTGATGAATCTTGCCGCTGTTTGTGGCTGAAAATGATAAAAAGGGTATGAATTCTTTATTTTTATATCCATAATTTTGTATTGTTTTGAATTATTGACTATTTTTCGTTTGTATTAAATCAAAGTAAATTACATTACTTGGTATTTTTTGAAGTACGACTTTGTATTTTTTTCTTCGCATATGCTTGTTTAATTTAGTATTCATAGATTACGACCATAATAAAATATTTCTGGTTCAATTTCTTTCCTTTGTCGATTTTGGAGATTAAGAAAGAGAGATAAGTATGATCTCCTTATGTTTTTCCAATTATTTGTTTACGTGAAGGAAAAAATTATCACATTAAAAATGGGAACCCCACAATTTAAAAGTTAAATTATTAAAATCGTTGATATTTATATAAATATCTTACCTATAAAAAAACCCTTAAAAGTCCAAAATGATGAGTTGTACCGTTGGCATAATTTAGCACTAAATGGATGGCCATTGGCAAATATGTCACACGCGCGTTAACTTTGTCAAGGATGTCATGTTATTATAAAAGTCACACATGCCATTTCCTCAAAGGCGCCGAATTGGAAACGATTAGTTTTGGAAGAGGCATTTATGTTCCTATATCATTTTCTAGGCAAGGACAACTCTAATTTCATCCATGAAAAATACGAAAATGGCTTTCAATTGCGCATAATTTTCCTTTAAGAAACTGAAGTACAAATGTGAAGAGAAATACTATCTTTAGAATACTTAAAACTCCTCCAAGATTATACATAGGGACGTTGCGGTAATGTCTCTAACATGGTTTTCTTTTTCTTCTTTTCTTTCATTTTTCTTTTAATTTCTTCTCTTAGAACTATGGAAAGTAGAAAGCAAATCAAAGAAGGATGTGAAGTTCGGGTAGCTAAAGAGACATCATCAAAGTGTTGAATCAAAGAAAATGCAAATAGTTTCTTAGCTCTCTAACAAGAACGGAGGAACCATATAAAATAATGCAAGAAAATGCTTAAAACAATTCCTAATTGGCAATTGCCTTTATTAATTGCAAATAGTTTCTTAGCTCTCTAACAAATTTGTCTTCATCTAATATGCGGAATCATAAGAAAGGTAATCTGTTATGCAAACTCTGTTAGCTTGAACTTCTTTATCTGTAGCTTTCTTCGATGTCCACAATTTCGTTCAATATGTGTGTCTAATATTTAACATGTATATACAGCCTTTAGAACTTTCCTCCACAATTTGTCAAGAACAAATGCACTGAAAATGTTAATCCTATTTTAGTGTTGCTGCAATTGTACTTTTAGTTTGTGCGCTAACTTCACTGCTCAGATCTCTAAGATTTTTTTATACTTGCATTGCATATCCATATGACTAGCCCTCAATAAGAAATTTCTGACTGTGTTTTATTTGAAGAGAGTTCAATAGTGATCTCTTCATCTTTCATTATATTCTTCATAAGTTTGGTAATATTTTTCGTTGCTAATTTGTTTCTCCTAAAAATGGATTTACATAAATCAGTACTAATTAAATTAGTTTGGTGAAACATGATCTCTTAGTAAATTTGTCATCAAGTAGTTGCTGAAAATTTAAAACTAATAAAAATCTGCTATTGCAAAATCGAAACTTTTTTCATTCAATATGAATAATGAATTTAAAATGGTGGACTGAAGCTAATTAACAATTAACACGTCAAAGTATTAACAATTGATTAAACTTTTATTATTTATCTCAGTAGATTCAAACGATATCCAATTACCCTCAACGAATAAGTCATCATACAACTCGCAAAAATTTATTGTCACGACCCCAGTTCACCCTCCATGAACATGTCGTGATGGCACCTAGTTCCTACAACTAGGTAAGCCTAACAATGCAGAAATTCGTATAACTTGCGGAAACATTTAATTAAATTAAGCAAAACTAGAAGAAAACGGTATGTAAGTGCCACCTGGCATATACAACTCAAAAATAAATCGCGGTAGTCTAAAATCTCAACCCAAAACCCGGAAACTCACGAGAACCACAGGCTAACAGAAACATAGTACGCTGTTCTAACTCCAGAATATCTAAACAACTGAGAGAAAAGGAATAAACTAAGTACTAAAGCTGGAACAGAATAGAGACTCCTGGTCTGCGGACGCGGCAGATATACCTCGAAGTCTCCGTGTATCTCCTCGCCTCAAGGATAGTGCGCCTGAGTGGAGGTACCTGGATCTGCACATGAAAAACATGCGCAGGAAGGGCATGAGTACACCACAGCGGTACTCAGTAAGTGCCAAGCCTAACCTCGGTTGGGTAGTGACGAGGAAGGTCAGGGCCCTACTGAGGCTAAAAGATAATAATAAATTAACGGTATGAAAAATAAGCAATAATAGTGAGTACAACAGTGAGATAAGACAGGTTAAACAAGGCAAAAGAAAATACACAAGAACGGAACAACCACAGAATAAGTACAGCTCAATACCAATGATAACAATGAGGATCTCCCAGGATACCGTCCTGTAGTCCTTTTCTCAACTGTCTAGTGGATCTCCCGGGATACCGTCCCGTAGTCCATCATATGTGTATATCCGAAGGATCTCCCGGGATACCGTCCCGTAGTCCAACTATCAATGTGCAGGGGGATCTATCGGGAATCTAACCCGCAGTCCCAAAGTAAAAGTGCAGGGGGATCTACCGGGAATCGAACCCGTAGTCCCAAAGTAAACAAACAAGGGGGGAGCTATCGGAATCCCACATCCGTAGTCCCAATGTAAATGCGCAATCACAACCAGAAGATACACAGAAATGAAGTACAAAGACAAGCAACAGGTAGAACTGGCCTAACATGCTTCACGTAGTACAGTCAAGGCAACTTAAGCGAGTAGGCAAGTTAAATCAACTAAGCATGCTTTCCTAATCTAGCACAGGTTATAGTTGCAAGTAGAATAAAGCAAATATGAAGGAAACTCAATCGCAATATCTTAAGTAAAACCGGATTTTCAACAATTGGCTCAAGTACGCGCTCGTCACCTTGCGTGCAAGGCACTCAAAATACCAAATAACAATATCCTAAGGGGAAAGGTCCCCCACACAAAGTTAGACAAGCCACTTACCTCGAACCGGCTCAAAATCAACTAGAAATCACGCCTTTGCCACGAGTATCCGACTCCAAATGGCCCAAATCTATTCAATTCAATTACATATTGTGAATAACATCGCAACCAACTGGTTTTACTATTAAATTCAATGCTACGGCGTGAAATTAGGTAAAATGACCAAAATGCCCTTCAGGCTAACGCCTCGGAATCGAATAATTTTCACATTTTCAGAACCCTCGTACTCTCACGAGTCTAACCATATAAAAATCTCCCAAATCGGAGGTCAAACACCACTCAAAACCCAATAGTTTAGCCTATGAAGTTTCACCCAATCTTCCCATTTTTGATCCCAAATTCGAATTTTAATGATGGATTTAACTACAAAATGATGAAATATAACTAGAAGGGATTAAAGAAACGTTACCCCATAGTCTTCTCTTCAAAACCCTCTGAAAATCGCCCTTCCCCGAGCTCAATTTGATTTTTCTAACTTATGAAATCTAACCCTCGAAATTTCTATATCTGCACAGGCATTTCCGCTACTGCGGACAAGGGACCGCTTCTGCGGTCCCGCTTATGCGGAAAAGGATCCGCCTCTGCGACTTTCACTAAAAATACGGCGTCCACTTCTGCGGTTCAATAACCGCTTATGCGGTTACACTTATGCGGATTTCTTATCACTTCTGCAGTTTTCTTACAGCTGACCCAGGACCGCATCTGCCATAGAAGCCTCACAGGTGCGTAACCGCATCTGCGGTAGATCTTCCGCACCTGCGGAAAAAGCTGAGGGAGCCCAAATTCACTCTTGCGATTGTGTGGCCGCTTCTGCGGTTCCCAAGCCGCAGAAGCGAAAATACCAGAAGGGAAAAACCAGCTGCTGCAACACTTCAAAAATTTCTCCGTTAACCACCCGAAATCATCCCGAGGCCCCCGGGACCTCAACCAATAGAACCAATAATACCTAATACCTTATTCAAACTTGTACCAATCCTTAAACCACCTAAAACAACGCCGAAAACTCGAATTGAACAAGGATTTGAGCCTAAGAACTTCAATTTTTATCAAAATATGCTTTCGATCAAAAACCTAACCAAAACACGTCCAAATGACCTAAAATTTTGCCCACACATCCGAAATGACACGACGGAGCTACTGCAACTTCCGGAATTCCATTCCGGCCCTCGGATCAAAAACTCACTATCGGACCGAAAACTTCAAAAATTCAACCTTCGGCATTTCAAGCCTAAATGAGCTACGGACTTCCAAAATACATTCCGAATACGCTCCAACCCCGAAATCACCTAACGGAGCTAACGGAACCATCGAATTTCCATTCCGAGGTCGTCTTCACACTGTTCCGACTACGGACCACTTTTCCACACTTAAGCTCTCATTTAGGGACTAAGTGTCCCAAAACTCTCCGAAACTCAACGCCGAACGTCCCGACAAACCAAAATAGCAGAAATGAACTTAGGGGAAGCAGTTAATAGGGGATCGGGGCGTACATTCTTAAGACGACCGGCCGGGTCGTCACATTTATACTTTTTTCGTTCGTGTGTAATTATTTATTCAAAATTTTATTTTAATTATATTGATACTATTTTATGAAAATCATATACTAAATGACTCGATATACACGTGCAATGCACGTGCCGAGAAATATTATTTTAAGTAATATATTTTGTAATAACAGATGCTTTGAGTTGGAAGTCCATGGGAAATATGGCTCTTCTTTCATTTGAGATATGTCCACTAGCCTTGGAGGTTCAGTCGTTGGCTAATCAGCGTTTCATGGTGGATGTTTCGGTATTGGATAGAGTGTTTGCTTGTGTTGGTTGCACAGTTGCCATTGCTTGAGCAGATCAATGCCTAACAATATGATAATCCACATTTACTTGCACTTGTGGAGAAGGTTCAGAAGGAGAGGCTTCTACCATGGTTATTGGTCAAGTAGATGCAGGTTATATGTTCATTATAGAAGTCGTGGTCATGACTGAGCTAGCGAAATGGATGAAAGGGATATACACCATAATCATCATCTATAAGGGAATAGTAGGTGAGATACGCTTCATTACGTTTATGTACCTCATACAAGCAAAATAAGTAAAAAAATCACATGCATATATCTAATTAAACTCTGATTGTTCATCTTTATAGGTTCGAACAATATATTCAATCATCTTGACCTCGACAAACAAGCCACCAATACGCTGATCCATATTGATCATTTAGAGAAGCTTACATCTTATTCTTTCATGTATAATTATTTACTCAAAGTTTTATTTAAGAATATTAATATTATTTTATAAATGTACTACATGATTCAGCTTCCACGTGCAACGCACGTGCAGAAAAACTAGTTATATTAAAAGTGGGAAGCCCTTAAATCAAAAGTTAAATTACTTTTTTATCCTTTTAAAAATTTATTTATCCTACTTTAACAAAAATATAATATTTAAATAAGAAGAAGGACAAATTATTCTGAAGGGTTGTGAATGTTAAACTTTCACATTAATAATGAAAAGTGTCGTTTAACCGTGCCCTTTCATGCACTCATTTACAATGAACAAAACTGAAGCGTAACCCTCCTATGTATAAATATCCATCTAACATTTTCACTTCTCACAAGACTTGTATATAAACCCTTTTTGTTATTGAACTTCAATTTTTTCCGGTAAATGCTCGACACTAAATTTCTACCACTTCTTTTTGTGCTCTCACTAGGAGAGCTTCTGTTGACAGCATTGACGCTAGGGAATTACCAGATGAATCTTGCCGTTGTTTGTGGCTGAAAATGATAAAAAGGGTATGAATTCTTTATTTTTTATAGGGGAAATTACGCTCCTTGTCACTTAGCCCAACAGTCCATCAAAAAATGGCCCACATTTGAAGCCCTTACCTGATATAGCTCAGGTTGTATATAATCTGAAATTTTTTTTCACCAGTTAGCCCACCCTATTTTTTTCTTTTCTTCGTTCTTCTTCTTCTTCCTCTTTCACGACTTTGCACCCCAAAGTTTCTCTACCATTATATATATTCTTCAATTCTCCTTCCATATTCAAAGTTGATAATCACTATTAAGACGAGAAGAAAAAATACCACTTAAGAGAATTACTATTTTGGAGTCACCATTAAAGGTCATTCGAAGCTTCAATTTCAAAATTGGATTTTTTGATTTTGTTAGTTGTTTGGATTGGGTGTTGGCCCAATTGATTGGGATCGTCAATGGGAGTTCAAAACTCAAATTTGAAGTGATTTGGAGCAGATTTGAGGTAGATTTGAGTTGAATTTCAAAAGATGCCCAAAGAAGAAGAAGAACATGTGAAGCTCCATTAATATGATTCATTTGTATAATAGTGTATAATAGTGTATAATATTGTATAAGTAACATATAATAGTGTATAAACATCTCTTATACATTATTTTATACAAGGCTGATACATTTCTTATTCCTCCTCCTCCTCCTCCTCTTCATTTTTATACACTTTTATACAACTATATATATAATATACCTCTTTTTATAAAAGTGTATAATATTGTATAAAAGTGTATAAGCATTTCTGACGAATTTTTTGTACGATTTTCACTTGTAATTTTTGATATTTGGATCCTGTAAATAATGTATCAGCCTTGTATAAGTGAATCTGTTTCTCTTTGCAAAATATACTTGATGTAGTTGTGCAGAATGCAGATCAGTACTGTGGATTTTCTCAATTGTATTTGATGTAGTTGTCTTGATTCATTTTTGTTGTTTGAGCTGTTTTCTGACTTCTGACCATAATGTGTAATGTCCTTTTATCTTATAGGTTAAAATCTGATGCGAGAAACCGCTCTCTGCAATAATTATTTCTATTTTATTCAGGAGTGCTTTGACACTGTATGAGAATATTGCTTCCATATGGATGAGCATCTAGACTTTAATGCAATGCTATTGGATTAAAACAGATCTTAGTATAAGTTGGACGACCTTATTTGGACAGGGTATCCCTTTTAAGTTTGGATCGTATTTCTAGCAGTGAAGGAAGACAGTTTTGAAGTTTGTCTATGATCATAAAAAGATTGTTGTAAGCTACATACCCAAGGAGTAGAAGTAGAAGTAGACAAGGTAGAAATAGATAAGCTAGGAGGGAGTTTCATATAAACTTCTTCATCAAGATCACCATGTAAAAAAGCATTATTTACGTATAGTTGATATAGTAGCCATGTTTTAACAACAATAACTATTAAACATTGAATAGCAGACAACTTTATTATAGGTGAGAATGTTTCAATAAAGTCTATTACTTCAGCCTGAGTGTCTCCTCTAACCAGTATTTTTGCTTTATATCTTTCAACACTACCAACAGTCCTATATTTTATTTTGTTGATCCACTTATAACAAATAGGCTTCTTTCCCTTAGGTAACTCAATAATATCACAACTGTGATTGGCTTCTAAAGCCTCCAAATTCCTTCCTCATAGTCTCTTACCGGGCTAGAATATGAGCAGCTTGAGAATACATAGTAGGTTCTACATGCTGAAAAGAAGAAGTAGAACTAGAGAAAGAAGGAGGAAATTGATAAACATAATCTTGCAAGTGAGGAAGAGGGTGATATGGCCTAGCAGATTTTCTTAAGAGTGGAGTTGTAGGCATAACATGAGACGGACGAGGAGTAATAGGTAGATCTGGTGCAGAGACTGGCGGAGAAGAAATAGAAGAGGAAGTAGAATCAGTGGGATTAGGGTCAGGTTTGATAGGTAAATGATTATTATTAGGTGGACGAGGATTAGAAGAAGGAACAATAAAAGGAACATCATCACATAATTCAAGGGACTGAACAGGTGGGGAAGATTTTAGGTTTAGAAAAAAGAAAGACCTCTTCGTGGAAAACAACATCTACGGAAATAAAATATTATTTGATTTGTTGGTTATAGAGTTTGTACCCCCTTTATAGCAAAAGGATGACTAAGGAAAATATCAAAGAATGGCTCTTGATTGAATTTGTCTCTTTGAGGAATTAAGATAGTTGCATAATATGAACATCCAAAATTTCTCAGATGAGAGTAATTGGGAAATAACCATACAAAAGCTCTAGGGGCTACCTCTAATCCCTTTGCAAGGCTTTGTTTCATTTATTTATTTGCTTCGTTTACCTGAATATCTAGCAATCCACACCATAAATCACCTCATTTTATAATTAAAGGACACAAAAACTAAAGAAAAGAGACTAGAATAAATGGTAAAATTACCACTCATCATAGGTGACGGGCGCGGATGCGTGCATCGAGCTATTCATGATAATAGTAGTTCTTAGGCTATTATATGCCTTATTTTGCCATCATGCTTCTTTGTTTCATGTTTTTCTCCATTTATGTGACCTGGTGGGATATTATTCATGCTAAAATTCATGCCTAGACTACCTTTTAAATTATTTGGGACATGATAAGGCTATTTTCGCCATGTTGAGCTATTTGCCATAGCTGTAGTCATACTGTACAGTCATGATAGTTACATCCACATGTTATATCTCGGTCTATGTGCACTTTTGATATGCTGTCTCACATGTTTTGGTATCCTTGTACGTGACACAAGTTTGAATTGTATTTGAGACATATTGTGCTATTCCATGTTTTATAATTGGATTGTGTTTCTGTGAGATGTCTGCATATTGAGACTTGAGCGGATTGTTGGCTGATTTGGGCCATAGAGCCGTATTGATATGGATATTTAGATCGTGTTGCACGCCGCAACGGTTATATTGATATTGAGGTGATGTGTATGTTAGGCCCCACATTGGGCTAAGCTGTACTGATTTGAGGCTACGCATGCACCAGGCTCCATCATTGGACTAAGTGATTATGATTAGCGCTTGGATAGGATCTGCCCCTCCGGAGTGTGACATGCCAACAATGGGCATAGGCACAATGTTATATATACACGTGCTCAATGATGGGCAGTTTTGCCAGGCACCCGTACAGTGCTAAGTGTGATTATTTTGATGGATCCACGGTGATATTGTTTGGGCATTTGAGCCAGGCACCTGGAGTGTGCTAAGATTATGTGTACTTAATAAGTTCAATGTGAATCTGAGTTCTTGACATGTAGGCATAGAGATGTACTTTCCTCATGCTAGATAGTGACATGAGATATGATTAATTGACATGTACATTTGACACGTAGGCATAGAGATGCATTTTTCCTCATGCTAGTTGGTAAATGAAAAGTCTTATATGAGATTGTAAATTGGGAAGAACACAGTTCTTTTGATATACTCATATTTAATTTATTTCACTGGTAAGATTTAGACTGAGACTATTATATTTGAAAGACATGTCTTTCTGTATTTGTGAACAAACAGGGCATTTCATCTCATGAGTTATACACCTTTATTGTCTTCACTATATTGTTATGAACTGTTATTGGTTATTGATGTTGGACTCCGACAATCTTCCGAGCTCGTCACTGCTTCAACCTATGATTATGTTTGTTACTTATTGAGTACATGTGGTCGGTCGTACTCATACTACACTTCTGAACCTCTCGTGCAATTTTGGAGCTGATGCTGCTGCGAATGGCGGGAGATGGTATTGAAGATGTTCCTGCTTTCCGGATATAGCTGCTACTTAATCTTGGCAGCTCTGTATTTGCAAATCTATTATTTATTTTTCGAATAGATGATTTATTTATTTCGTACCAGCTTTGTAAATTCTAAGTCTTAGAAGCTCATAATTTGTATTACCAGTCCTCGGGTTATTGTATAAAAGTTCAGATATTTCTTCATTAATTCATATTATTTTCATTTGGATTGTGCCTTCTGTTATTTGGCTTACCTCGCGGGTTAAGGTTAGGTTCCATCACGACTAGTTGGATTTTGGGTCGTAACATATGGAGAGTTTCATTGCTGATCTTAAGGTTCAAAACCTTTATTAGTAGTGGAAAATTCTTTGTCACTATGTGCATGCATTGTGGGTGTTTCATGGCTTTCATTATTATTGGTTTCTCATTTTTGTTCAACAAATACGCCATAAGTAGTCATGTGGAACGCTTGAAACTAAAGGTAAGAATTGTTCATCAAATATTATATATCTGGATGTATAAAACCTCTTTGTTTGAGGAGATAACACCTATACGCCTTGTGCAATGTACTATAGCCAAAAAAAATATACAGGAAAAGGTCTTTGTTTGAAACTTATTATTGTTATACCTTTTAGATGTGGAAAATATAACAACCAAATATCTTCAAGCTACCATAACCTAATTTCTTTTTATATATAATTTCTGAAGTGGAGAGCACATCTTAAAAACAGATGCAGGAAGTCTATTTATAAGATATGATGCAGTCAGAAAAGCTTAAACCGATAGATACAATGTCACACTTGCATTAAACAAATAAAGTTAACTCAGTCTCAACCAAAATATCAGTGCTTTCTTTCAGCAAACTCCATTTTGCTCGGGTATATGAGGGCATGACATTATCCTTTGAATTTCACACTTTGTAAAATGATCAATAAATAGTTGCCTATTAAACTCCTCTTCTCTATCACACTGAAATATTTTAATTTTCTTATCAAACTTATTTTCACTAACTTTTGAAAATTGACAAAGATGGTGAAAAACATTGACTTCTTTGTTAATTGATAAAACCAAAGTATATTTTGTATGGTTATCAACAAAGATCACATAATATTTCATGCCTTGAGGTGAAGTAACAGGTGAATGACACCATAGGTTATAATAAACTTTGATAAGAGGTTCAATCTCAATTTTATTTGAATTCTCAGAAGGTTGCTTACAACGTACGTTTTCCCAATTTGACATGCAGCGCAAATAGAAAAGTTTTTGTTGCAACTATTGCCTCATTTATTTTTATTAAGATTAAGACGTCTGAATCTGAATACACATTTGAATATCAAGATGTGTATTAAGATTAAGACATCTGAATCTGAATACACATCTGAATACATTAAGATGTGTATTAAGATCTGAATAGAAATAATTAAGACTATTTGATATTTAACATCTGAATGTATAAAATTTATCTTTATTTGAAAATTAATAAACATAAAATTCAAATGAAATACTAACTAATCTAATATTCTATCAATAAAATATATATAGTTTTATAAAATATGATAGTTTTTGGTGGTGATGGCTAACGGGTGAATGCTGACTAGAGGCGGTGATTTGTGGTAGTTTTGGTTGATGATGGTTGTTCGTGCTAGTAGCTAGTAGTGATTGGTAGTGGTGGCGATTATGATTGAGGATGGTGGTGGTGGGTGGTGATAGTTAATAATGGCGGGTGGTGGTATTAATTGTGACTGAGGAAGGTGGTGGGTGGGTGGTGGTAGGTTATAATGATTGAGGATTATGGTGGCATGGTGGTGGTGGAGGTGGTAGTGGTGGTGGTGGTTGAGTATGCTGGTGGTGGCGGCATGGTGGTAGTTAATAATGGTAGGCGGTGGCGGCAGTTAATAATGAATATGTGATAGCATCTTAATGAAATTAAGTCTCTGTTATAGATCTTAATCATACAGAACTATTCAGACCCATTAAGTAGTGGTGAAGGAAAAAAACAAACACACTTAATGATTAAGATCTGAATAATTAAGATTCAGACTTTAAAAATAAACGTGCTTAATGTCTGAGATCTGAATGATTAAGATTCAGATTCAGACCTCCATTAAGTGCAAACAAATGAGGCCAATCTAACTAATCTATTAGAATGTAAAAAATTCGATGTCCTAAAATTAGGATGCCCCAATCTTTGCTGCCAGACTTCATCTGATGTTTTATTTGAACATATAGCAACTAAAGTTTGATGCACCTTTCCATCTATATTATTTGAATCCAAGGCATATAGGTCTCCTTTCCTACTCCGTTTTACCGGTAAGTTCCTTATTTTCTTGTAACAACAAACTCACAGTCAGTAAATTCCAAAAGACATGCATTATCACTTGCAAGCTTGCTTACAGATTAAAAAATTTCTTTAACTCAGATACAACAGGAGATCTTTAAATTTCAGATTTGTACATATCTCCTTATTTTCAACATGAGTAATTTTGAGTTATTTTCCATCACCTACCATACTGAATCAGAATCTTTTGAACAAAGTAGGGAAGTTTAGATTACCTATTGTCTGTACCATATGATGACTTGCTCCGGAGTCCATATAGAGATTGTTGTTTGATTGCTCATTGATTGTTAACATCGAACGTCCTGGTGGTTTTTCTTGTTGGGATTGATAGGAATGATTTCACCAATAAAAATAAGAGAAAAATGTGTGATTGTTTCTTCCATAGATTTGGCACTAATTTCTTTGTGATGGAGAGTTTTTGTGATTATTTGTTGAAAAACCAGATTTTCTTCCTGCTGTGTAGCTAATGAACTTAGGTCCGAACATACATCTTCCTTGTACTTGTGCTCTGTTGGGTTTTGGATGTGTTTAATTAATATATTAAATACTTAAAAGAGGGTGAATGGGAAATGGAGGGAAATAAAAATTTTGAGTGAAATTTTAAGTTCCCCCCCTTGGCAAATGGGCATTGTCCCATATTGGAAGAGGAAGAGGTTTTTTATGGGTATATAAGCAATTGCTCTTCTTCTAGCTCTTAAAGAGTTGAGAAGAAGGCAAGCCTCGCGCCGTCGTCGTCGCTCGGCTTCGGCTTCGGCTTCGGTTATTAAATATTTGTTTTAATAACAAAATATTAACATTAAATCCAATCCGTTTTTCTGTTTTGGTAACAGAAAAGTAACTACCCTCTTCAATTTTCCCTCTTTATTTTCCCTCTTTATTATTGAGTAAATGGCCATTTATGTAATGGCATTTATGCTGTGGGCGTTTTGCATAAACAGCCATTCTGAAGAGTTGCACCTCTTCAGATTTCAGCCTAACTTTGGCTATAAATACAACACTATTCTGCTCAGAATTTCACTACGATTTTCTGAGTTTCTTCTCCTTCTTCTGCATACTTTTAGCATCAAACAAAGCAAAAAGTAAGTGTGATTTGCTACCGAACTTTGTGTTCGCTGAAACACTGGGGTTTGAAGTACCACTACACCAGTGTGTAATTCGTTCTATCCTGGGAGGAAATAATCCATAACCTTGGGTACTAGGAGGGGATTAAATTCCTTAAGGAAACACTGTGAATTCAGTGGGCTCGAATTGGTTTTATGTCATTTCTATTTATGTTCATTTCTGTTTATATTCATTTATATTTCCAGAATTATTTTACAAATACAGTCTACTAACAAAAACAAGTAGAAAACTTTAATAAAAGAGGAAAATGGAATAATGCACAATGTCACTTTATAAAGGGCATGTCTATTGATCATTCATTCATGCTTGTGATGTATACTTTTTTTTTTTTTTTTAAATTAAGGCGTGCTTTTCTTCTTTAAGAGCCATGATACGTGTCATCTTTTTATTTTTTATTTTTAACAGACTTGTCTTAATTGAAATTTAGTTGTTAACTAATTCTTTCATAAATTATATTCCATGCGGATTTTAAATACCGTTTAAGGTTTTGATATAAATATTAAGAAAATCATTTTAACATTATTCATAAGGATTGTTGGAATATATTTCTCTTTATCTCTTTTCAAAATGAGTAATAACTATTAAGAGATTTTTTTAAAATTGTATATATAATTTATTGGACCAAGAGTAGATTTGAAAAAATTAATGCATCATTTGTTTCCTAATGCTACACTTATTTGGACTAGATGTATCTGCTTGAGACGACCTTTAAAATGTTTAGAGGGACTGAGAATGTAACATTTAAATACTGATTCAAATATAATAAGTTTTGAATTATTTATTTAACACTTGAGAGAAAAGAATCTTAATGATCTGATGAAGATCACTTTTGCACCAATATAATATTTTTCCTTTTCTTATACTCCCAATTAGGGGTGTACATGGACCGGATTGGTTCGGTTTTTATCAAAACCAAACCAAACCAATTATATCGTTTTGGATTGATTCGGTTTTGTCGGGTTTTTTGGATTTTTCGGATTTTTTGTTACATAAATATTATTTCAATCTTGCTTTGTTAAATTTTTTATAAGTAAATATATGTTTAGTAAAAATTAAAAAAATTGACAAACATATGATCTATTAAAATATTCTTGTGGGGAAATTTTCTTCGTAAAATATGATACTATTTTTTTGTCGTCTGACAATAATTTTTCGTTGATGTACACTTTTGAGGTTAACCGAATTTCATAATTAAACATAAAAGTCAATATAATACCTAAATAATAATTTATCCTATTTAATTTAATTATCGAAATACCACTTCAAATTCTAAAAAGATATAAGGACCCAATAAATCTTGACATATGAATATGAAAGAACAAAGAGATTGACGCATTTCAGTAACAATTGATAAGAAAGTGATCATACAACCCATTATTTAAAGTTAATAAAAATGGAGCACTTCATATTTAACTAAATATTACATCCCATAAGAGAATCACAAGTATTTCTAGACATTTTTCAATGAAAATTCTATAAAAAGTCTTAAAAGTATATATAAAATATATATTTATATGTCAGTTTGGTTCGGGTTTTTTTCTTCAAACCAAACCAAATCAAACTAATCCTAGTCGGGTTTTTTCATCGGTTTGGTTTGACTATCAGTTTGATACGTTTTTTCGGTTCGGTTTGTACATCCTTATTCCCCAGTTACACTTTTTTTGGGGGGATTGTTTTAGATATGATCGAAAGCACCTAATTTGTATTAATTAGACGAATTCTTTATGAACAATGACTCAATTATGCACAATATGACATTACACTTTCTAAAAAAACAAAACATCATAGAAAGATCACTTTTACTTGCTGCATTTTCATTATTCTTGTTCGAATCTCTATGTCTCCTTCTAATTAAGGTTCCAATTGGATTTTGAATACTCGAAAAGCTAACATGCTTTTATATAGCAATGCGATGGGTTTGTTTCTTGAAAATTTAATGATTCTTGTCTTGATTTGATTAGTCCTATGAGTAGTGGTAACTTTCTCATTCGGTGTTCGATATTTGTATTGGAATTCGATTAAATTTGAATTCACATCAAAAAAATTTCATTGAGTAAACTGCTGCCTACCAAATACGACTCTATATCTGGGACTCGAATTCGAGTAAATATACCAAATTGTGAGAACCGCCTTGTTAAAAATTTTAAACTAGTAGAAAGTAGAAAGGAAATATTTTTATTTACTTATTTTAAGTCTGCAATATTCTCAACAAAGTACAAACTTAATTATCAAGGGGGACAGCAACTGTTGAAAGAAAGCGGAAATACTATTTACTATATATTTCGAGCAATAATCCGTTCCACTAAGCCATTAATCTGTGGGTTGTAACTAGGGCCGGGCATAATCTGGTAAATACCGAATTACCGTATCGAAATCGAAAATTTTGGTATTTGGTGTACGGTATTTGGTATGGTATTTGATTTAAGTTTTTAAAAAAATTGGTATTATGTATGGTATTTGGTATTTTAAGATAAACTACCGAAATACCGATACCGTACCGAAATATATATTATATTACACAAAACACATATTATCAATTATAACATAAATATAAAAAATCTAAAATTTTACTTTCCTTTATTCTCAAAGTTCATCAATCAACTCTAAACAAGTAACAAGACATTTCTAATGATCAAATATTCTTTTATGTACAATTTTCTCTATTTGGGTCGATATTTGCTAGTTTTGGATAAAATTTTTGTCAACAAACATTTTCAGTTTTGTATTTTTGAGTACGTTAATTAAGAATATTAGAGTGTATGGCTCTATGCACTAGTTAGTATTCAAACCGAATAAACCGAAGTTACCGAACCAAATAAACCAAAACCAAAAGGAGAAAAATCGAACCATACCGAATTTAATTAGGTACGTATTGGCATAGGGTTTTAAGAAACCGAATACCGAAAATACCGAACCGAAATGTCTAAATACCGTACCGTACCGACTGACAGAAACCCCTAGTTATAACTTATAAACATGAAAAAGCAAAAAACTAAAAAGCACTTTGCTCGTTACTCTTTAACATAACTGTAGTGTCCATACCCATTTGATAAGAAAAAAGAAAAAATTGTAGTAAAGATTATAGGCATGTGCATATAAAACAAAGGCTTGGTTGATAACCTTTTATGGAGCCAAAGAATGGAACGAAAGGTGGAGAATATTTATTAAGGTTTTCTATTTTTTCTTTTGCAACTTGGAGCCCAAGTACTTTCTCCTATAAAAGGAGGAGTTCTTTCACTTCTTCATATATACCAAAAAAAAAAGAGAAAGAAAGAGTGAGGCATCACAGACGGGTATAAGAAAATAGTCTGTGAGAAAAATAGAGAGTGTGAGCGATATTGTAGTGAGGTGGAATATCAAAAGAGGGTTATTTCTTTTGAGTGTTGTAGTGGTCTTTGTAGTATTTTACTCTGGCCTACAAAGTGTAAAATTCCTTACTATAGTGATATTAGTTTCTCCTCTCGGGGTCGTGATTTTTTCCCTTATTCAGAAGGGTTTTCCACGTAAAAATCTTGGTGTCGTTGTCACTCTTTTATTCTTGTTGATTACCGTATCTCAGTGCTACATTATTATTCCGCTTTTATTACCATGAATATTATCACTATGGGGGATTTATTCCCAACAACTGGTATCAGAGCACAGGTTCTGCTCATACGCAAAAATATTATTCACAGTTGGTAGTACTATACTCAGAAAGAAAAAATGTCTGGAGTAAAGTACGAGGTAGCAAAATTCAACGGAGATAGCGGTTTCTCAACATGGCAAAAAGGATGAGGGATCTGCTCATTCAACAGGGATTACACAAGGTACTAGATGTTGATGCCAAAAAGCTTGATAACATGAAAGCTGAGGATTGAGCTGACTTGGATGAAAAGGCTGCTAGTGCAATCTGATTACACTTATCAGATGATGTGGTAAATAATATCATCGATGAAGATACCGCATGTGGTATTTGGACAAGGTTGGAAAGCCTATACATGTCAAAAACGCTGACAAATAAATTGTACCTGAAGAAGCAGTTATACGCCCTACACATGGGTGAAGGTACGAATTTTTTGTCACATTTAAATGTGTTTAACGGATTAATCACACAGCTGGCCAACCTCGGAGTAAAAATTGAGGAAGAAGATAAAGCCATCTTGTTGTTGAACTCGTTGCCATCTTCGTACAATAATTTGGCAACAACCATCCTGCACGGTAAGACTACCATTGAGTTGAAAGACGTCACATCGGCTCTTCTACTCAATGAGAAGAAGAGAAAGAAGCCTGAAAATCAAGGATAGGCTCTCATCACAGAAGGTAGAGGCAGGAGTTACCAAAGGAGTTCAAGCAATTATGGTAGATCTGGAGCTCGTGGGAAGTCCAAGAACCGATCTAACTCAAAAGCCAAAATTTGCTACAATTGCGATCAACTAGGTCACTTCAAAAGAGACTGCCCAAATCTAAGGAAGGGCAAAGGTGATAGCAGTGGCCAGAAGAATGACGACAACACAACCGCCACGGTGCAAAACAATGATAATGTTGTTCTCTTCATAAATGACGAAGAGGAATGCATGCACTTGGCAGGTCCAGAGTCGGAATGGGTAGTTGACACAACAACATCTTACCATGCCACACCAATAAAAGATCTTCTTTTGCAAATATTAGCAGGTGATTTCGGCACTGTGAGAATGGGTAACACAAGTTACTCAAAGATTGCAGGGATTGGTGACATTTGTATCAAGACAAATGTCGGATGCACATTGGTTTTAAAAGACGAGCGGCGTGTACCTGATTTGCGGATGAACTTGGTCTCGGGAATTGCATTGGACCGAGATGGGTACGAGAACTATTTTGCAAATCAATAGCGGAGACTCACCAAGGGATCATTGGTGATTGCAAAGGGAGTTGCTCGAGGCACGTTGTACAGGACAAATACAGAAATATGCCGAGGTGAATTGAACGTGGCACAAGATGAGATTTCTTCAGATTTGTGGCACAAAAGAATGGGTCATATGAGCGAGAAAGGATTGCAGAATCTTGCCAGGAAATCACTCATCTCTTTTGCCAAAGGTACAACAGTAAAACCTTGTGACTACTGTTTATTTGGTAAGTAGCATATAGTCTCATTTCAGACATCGTCTGAAAGAAAATTGAATATGCTTGATTTAGTATATTCTGATGTTTGTGGTCCAATGGAAATTGAATCGATGGGCAGTAACAAATATTTTGTTACTTTTATTGATGATGCTTCACGTAAATTGTGGGTTTATATCTTGAAAACCAAAGATCATGTGTTTCAAGTTTTCCAGAAGTTTCATGCTCTGGTGGAAAGGGAGACGGGTCGAAAGCTAAAGCGTCTCCGAAGTGACAATGGAGGTGAGTACACTACAAGAGAATTTGAAGAGTACTGTTTAAGTCATGGTATCAGACATGAAACGACAGTTCCTGGAACCCCACAGCACAATGGCGTAGCCGAGAGGATGAACCGCACCATTGTTGAGAAGGTGAGAAGCATGCTCAGAATGGCTAACTGCCTAAGTTATTCTGGGGTGAAGCAGTTCAGACAGCCTGTTACCTGATCAATAGGAGTCCTTCAGTTCCATTGGAGTTTGACATCCCAGAGAGAGTTTGGACCAACAAGGAGGTGTCCTACTCACATCTGAAGGTGTTCGGTTGCAGAGCTTTTGCACATGTACCAAAGGATTAGAGAACAAAGCTGGATGATAAATTCGTTCCCTGCATATTCATCGCATATAGAGATGAAGAGTTCGGGTACAGATTGTGGGGTCCTGTAAAGAAGAAGGTCATCAGAAGCAAAGATGTAATCTTCTGAGAAAGTGAAGTTGGAGCTGTAGATAATCAGTCAGAAAAGGCTAAGAATGGTATAATCCTTTACCTTGTTACCATTCCTTCTACTTCCAACAATCCCACAAGTGCAAAAAGTAGGGCCGACGAGGTTGCCGAGCAGGGGGGCAACTTGATGATGATGTCGAGCAAGTGGAGCACCCCACTCAGGGAGAAGAACAACCTCAACTTCTAAGAAGATCAGAAAGGCCAAGGGTAGAGTCATACAGGTACTTTTCCACAGAGTACGTTCTCATCAGTGATGAGGGGGAGCCAGAAAGTCTTAAGGAGGTGTTGTCCCATCCAGAAAAGAACCAGTGGATGAAAACCATGAAAGAAGAGATGGAATCTCTACAGAAAAATAGCACGTACAAGCTGGTTGGACTTCCAAAGGGTAAAAGACCACTCAAATGTAAGTGGGCCTTTAAACTCAAGAAAGATGGAAATGTCAAGCTGGTCAGATACAAAGCTCTATTGGTGGTTAAAGGCTTGAACAGAAGAAAGGTATTGATTTTGACAAAATTTTCTCACCTGTTGTCAAAATGACTTCTATTCGAACAATCTTGAGCTTAGCAGCTAGCCTAGATCTTGAAGTGGAGCAGTTGGACGTGAAAACTGTATTTCTTCATGGTGTTTGGAAGAGGAGATTTATATGGAGCAGCTAGAAGGATTTGAAGTAGCTGGAAAGAAACACATGGTGTGCAAATTGAATAAGAGTCTTTATGGGTTGAAGCAGGCACCAAGGCAGTGGTACATGAAGTTTGACTCATTCATGAAAAGCCAAACATACATAAAGACCTATTTTGATCCATGTTTATACTTCAAAAGATTTTCTGATAACAATTTTATTATATTGTTGTTGTATGTGGATGACATGTTGATTGTAGGACAAGACAAGGAAATGATTGCAAAGTTGAAAAGAGATTTGTCCAAGTCATTTCATATGAAGGACTTGGGTCCAGCACAACAAATTTTGGGGATGAAGATAGCTCGAGAGCGAAAAGCAGAAAGTTGTGGCTATCTCAGGAGAAGTACATTAAACGTGTACTGGAACGCTTCAACATGAAAAGTGCTAAGCCAGTCAGCACATCTCTTGCTGGTCATTTGAAGTTGAGCGAGAAGATGTGTCCTACAACAGTGGAGGAGAAATGGAACATGGCCAGAGTTCCTTATTCTTCAGCACTCAGAAGCTTGATGTATCCGATGGTATGCACCAGGCCAGATATTGCACATGCAGTTGGTGTTGTTAGCAGGTTCCTTGAAAATCCAGGAAAGAACATTGGGAAGCAGTCAAATGGATACTCAGGTACCTAAGAGGTACCGCAGGAGATTACTTGTATTTTGGAGGATCTGATCCAATCTTGAAGGGCTACACATATGCTGATATGACAGGTGATCTTAATAATCGTGAATCTACTACTGGATACCTGTTCACATTTTCAGGGGGAGCTATGTCACGGCAGTCGAAGTTGCAGAAGTGTCTCGCACTCTCTACAACTGAAGCAAAGTATATTGCCGCTACTGAAGCTGGTAAGGAGATGGTATGGCTGAAACGATTTCTTCAAGAACTTGGATTGCACGAGAAGGAATATATAGTCCATTGTGACAACCAAAGTGCAATAGACTTGAGCAAAAATACCATGTATCATGCAAGAACAAAGCATATCGACATCCGATATCACTGGATACGGGAAAAGATAGAGGATGGATCTATGCAGGTCAAGAAGATCCACACAAGTGAGAATCCTTCAGATATGCTGACCAAGGTGGTACCAAGAGACAAGTTCGAGCTATGAAATTGTCGATATGCATTCAAACTAGAAACCCGATGTTATCTCCTTTCGGTGAATGGGTCTAGAAGGGGAGATTTATAGGGTCCATACCCATTTGATAAGAAAAAAGAAAAAAATGAAGTAAAGATTATAGGCATGTGCCTATAAAATAAAGGCTTGGTTGATAACCTTTCTTGGAGCTAAAGAATTGAACGAAAGGTGGAGAATATTTACGAAGGTTTTCTATTTTTCTTTTGCAACTTGGAGCCCAAGTACTTTCTCCTATAAAAGGGGGAGTTCTCTCACTTCTTCATATACACCAAAAAGAGAGAGAAAGAAAGAGTGAGGCATCACAGACAGGGTATAAAAAAATAGTGTGTGAGGAAAATAGAGAGTGTGGGCGATATTGTAGTGAGGTGGAATATCAAAAGAGGGTTATTTCTTTTGAGTGTTGTAGTGGTCTTTGTAGTATTTTACTCGGGCCTACAAAGTGTAAAATTTCTTACTATAGTGATATCATTTGCTCCTCTCGGGATCGTGGTTTTTCCCCTTATTCAGAAGGGTTTTCCACATAAAAATCTTGGTGTCGTTGTCACTCTTTTATTCTTGTTGATTACCGTATCTTAGTGCTACATTATTATTCCGCTTTTATTACCGTGAATATTATTACTGTGGAGAATTTATTTCCAACAATAACATGTAACCCAACTACCTGGACATATGCTTTTATTTTCATCTTTTTGTGCTTTAGGTATTTGATATTCAAAATTCTTTGGCAACAATTCCAAATCGCACCAAGTAAATCAACTAAGAATATAACACACATTTTATAAAAAGGTTATTTATTCTCACGATTTGAGCTTGAAGCTTGTGATTAAGGGTGAAAATTTCTATTAACGGATCACACTCCGACCTAACGTAAAAATTTAAAGAAACTTTCTGAAACCACTATGTTTTAGTGGTTATTAGCTAGTTGTAGCTACCATTTACTATATTACTTCCTATGGCGATTTTTTTTAAGGTTTTTTAGAGTGTATTCGATGTATTTAAGCTACTGTATTCGAATACAGTAGCATTTCTAGGCGTGAAACAGGGGATTACAGCTAGACAGATTTTTGTATTCGACTGTATTCACAGCATGAAGCAGGGGATTACAGCTAGACAGATTATTGTATTCGACTGTATTCACGATATGTATTTGTGAATACAGTAACGTAAATAGCGCAATTCATGGTCTATTCAGCTGTTCTTAAACGGAAAGTGAATCAATTAACACAATAGACTCCTAATATAACTCAACAAACACAATTATAAATCTGAATACATAAAATACATTAATTATATTAATTAAAAAAAATATATGAATACATTGATGGAATATAGCGAGACAGTGAATACAATGAAATACATGGAATACAGCGAGATACATTGAAATACATTAGAAAAAGAAGACAATGAATACAATGAAATACATAGAATACAACGAGATACATTGAAAATATATTAACAGAATCTTCAAGTTGCTCAGCCCCAAACTCCGTCGTCTTTGTTCAAGAACAACCCTAATGTCGTCTCGTCGATAGCAGATTTCAAACCTCTAGAATAAAAGAAGATTTTGCAATTTCCCAAACTTTCTCCCACCACCTCCGCGGATGATTACCGTTATAATTGGTAGAAGAAGAATGATGTACGAATTTGTGATGGGTTAGTTGGGCGTAAGAGCGATGAGTATGGGATTATTACTCATGGTTTCAAAACCATCTGTAAACTAAAGAAGAGGGCTAACAAAGCAGGGGACGATGTTCTTTGAGTTAATTCTTGAAAAGAAGATGAACAACAGAAAACAACCAAATAAATTCGAGGGAGGACAATGAACTATATATAGAGATGGCCTGTAAACAATTGGGTTTGAGCAATCTTGGAATAAACAGGAAGAATTTGTGAAGTTGGGCTGTTACGAAGAGGAAATTGAGGTTGTATTCATGGAGAAAAACTGGCGTTGGGAGAGAGAGGGTGGAGAAAAATCTGAAAGAATGAGAGAGAAAAATAATACAAAGCGTATTTTATGGATTAAGGGTAGGAGGTGACCATAAATAGATATTTGACTATAAAAATCAAAAGGTAGCTATGGAATATAATTTTTTAAAAGGGTATTTATTTAGAATAAATAAGGTATCAACCTTTGCTACAGGAGGTAAAAATTCCAAAAATTTATTCACTTCGGGTGTTTGCACCAAACCAACAGGTGTAAGTCATGTGTTTACAAATAGACTCATAACACTTAATCATTATTAATTAATATACATTCTCACCTAATAAAATTACTTAACCATAGTAAATTGTTACAGTTTGATACAAACACCCGGTACATGTAAGTATTTAACTCGACCTAACCTTGATTATTTTAAAAAAAAACATAAAGTCCAATGAAGAGGACAACAAAAGGAAGGATTGTTTATGTGTAGCCGCTGATTCTTTATCGTAAACAATTGTATACCAAAATGAATATTGTAAGAATCTTGCAACTGTCTAAACCATAGAGGTCCGATTCGGCACATAACAACTAACCCTCTAATAATAACTCTGTTTTTTATTTGTAAAACAGAAATTATTTGACAAGAAGACAATATAATATACTCACGGCGATATGATGCAGGGCACCTACTCCCCTATGAACCTCAATATAACGACAGAATAGATTAAAAAAAAAAAAGAAACAGATAAGTGGAGTAATAAGTAAATAAATAAACAAAATAAGGAATAAATGAGAAGAAAAATGGAATGCCTGGAGTGAGGTGTCAATTTTTTTATTGAAACCGATCCCAACCAAACCTAATCGAGTCGATCTTTAAGTTATTTTTATAAATAACACCTTTTACCAAACATTATAATATATATATATAATATACAAAAGTCCTTCGTGCGACGAGTTCTTTATATTTTATACCATGTTACTGAAAATCTTGGTTCCCTCACTATTTTTTGAATTTATAGTTGAACCGGATGATTAAAATGAATCAATAGATTCAAATAAAAAGGCGAAAAAGGTAAGGAACGATAAAAGGTCATTTTCCTAGCATGAATGAAAGGACACAGTAAATAGCACACTACTCACTAGGATGAAACTATCAAATTATATGTGTGTCGGTGTGTGTGTCTTAACCGCTATTTTGGAGTCAAACCCTATGATTTACGAACACGCTCCACGTAATTTCGGCAGGCAATTAGGCCGCGAAGAAATGAAATACAGTCAAACCTCTTTATTGTTCTAATATTTTTTGACGTGAATGACTGTTATACATCAATGACAATAATTGATATTTAAATATTTTTAATATTACATATAAAAGATAACAGAATTATTCAAATTTGAATACTCAAAGATAGAGGTATACAAAGAAAATCGATAATCCGAGTCAAATCGAGAAAAAAAAATCCGATGTGGTTTGGTTTGATTTGTTTTGGTATTGGGAAAAACCCCCGGCCATAATTGGTTTGGTTTGGTTTTAACTAAAAAAAGTAAAACCGAAACCAAACTAACCCGACATTAATTTTGTACAATTTTAAAAATATTTTATACATATAATTATTTATTGTAACATAATATATAAATATTTCTTAAACATTTTCACAGTTTTAAGTATTTTTCAAGTTTGGACTTAACATTCTTGAATGATCCAATCCATAAATGTAGTAACTCAAATAGAGCTCAAATCAATACTAATGCTAACAAAATAAATTCAATTAAACACTAGGGAATGACAATAGAGTTGGATATCTATTTTTTTAGTTTGCATTAGTTTATAATGAAAATCCATAACTTATTAATTTATCTTTTTCATTAGTACTTAGTCATGTAGTTAATAGTACTTATTAACTGTATTTATTTTAACATGACCTATATAGTACTTTTAGATTATGTTCGTTTTCATTATGGCTTATTAATTAGCAATATTTATTTTATGCGATTTTATCATTTTTGCTATTGAATATTTTAGTATAATGCTATGAATCATCTCATATTATTGCGTTATTTTTTTTAAAAAATTATATAGTTGTATCTTGCTTGGATTAAAGAAATATATGGAGCACAAGTTACATATTTTGTGCTATGAATACTTTACAGGATAAATAGAACCTGAAAAACATCAAAAAACCCAAGGTTGAAAAACCTTACTTTGTTGGTTTGATTTGATTTATAGATTTAAAAACCCGACACCATTTCTTTGGTTTGGCAATTAAGAAATTCGAACCAACCCAGCCTATGTACACCCCTACTCAAAGATATGTATATTTCACTAAATAAATATTATAGAAAGCTAATAAATTATTAATAAATTCATAACTAAATGCATAAAGATTTAAACTATAAGGCATACATTATAAAGCTACTAGAAGATTAAATTATTTCAAGACTAATGGAAGAACTCTGAAATTGTAGCTTGTTCTGTTGATTTCAATCTCTTGCTAGCGATATAACACTTTAATTGACAAAAGTTTGTGTTCAAACTTTTAACAAAATGGTATCTGATAGCTTTCTTTTGAAGACAATCTAAGAGTTTAACAGTTGAATCTTCTGTCTAGTCCAAGTAGCAGTAGATTGAGGTCCAATTCTTGAAACTTATTAGTCAACATGGCTGTTATGTAGGGGTAGTTTTACAAAGAGTATACTACTATAAAGATGAATGTTGCTTTTATAGGTAAAAAACTGTTATATAGAGGTAAAATATAACATACAAAATCGGTTACGGAAAAAATTTGACTTTTATAGTGAATGACTATTATATAAGGATGTTGTTATAGAGATGTTTTGACTGTACATACAACTTCTTTTGTTAACTGGGTAACCCAGTTCTGGGTTAGGTTCTTATGTACGGGTAAAATCGGGGATAAAGTTATCCCTGATTTCCCCATGAAGAAAAAGGGGACTACATGGTTCATTGCAGGCTCGGGTATAACCAAGGGTTCCCCAGATCAGAGCCCAGAGATGAATGACACACCGAGATTCGAACATGGACGAGCATGAAAGGAATCGAGCTCGAGCAAAACGAAGAATCGAGGCTAAAGGAAAGACTGTTAGAAAGGACAAACGTGGGTCGAAATATCCGCCCTCAATCGGATATTGCGGCACAAATCTCACCCGATATCAGCTGCGTGTCATGATTTACTAGAAGAGAAAGTTTTTTACTTTATTTAGACTTGTACTAGGATTAAAACCCCCTACTGTATAAAGGAGAGAATCAGTTCATTTTTCACTCACTGTTGGCTTGCATATCAAAGCAATAAAGTTTATTTTTGTCTTATAGCTGTTGTTCAAAGTGTTCTTCAGTCCTCTTTTCTTTAGTTGCAACCGAGCCCATATTGAGGGCTCGATCGGAGCCAGTTTCAGAATTCAATTTAAAGCCAAGCTTAATTGTTCCATCACGTTTGGTTTGATCGTTTTACCACTCTTTAATTTAATTATTTGTTGTTCTTAGCTCATTCGTGTTAAATTAAATCACATATCTTTTAAATCGCGTACAAATTTTATTGTTACTCATTTAAAGGGTAAACAGTTTGGCGGTCACCGTCGAACCAAGGATAATAGTGGTGAATTAATACGAATCGCTATAACACACCCTATTTTACACTGTCTTTTTGAAGTTTTATTTTAGGTTGTTTAAAATGTCAAATTCTTAGTCTGCTCACTTAAATGTTGATGCCGAGTCAGGCCACCACGGTAAAAATAATAATGTGGTACCAAGCAATGGCGTTTCCCCTGTTGACGCTAATGGCGTCCCAATCGCCAGTCGATGCCAATTCACAGGTTGCCATCAATATTAACCTACCAACTGATCCCGAAAATAGCATTCGTGGGGCACCCCAACCATCGGCTCGAGAAGCACCCGAAGGGGGAGATGATGGAGTTAGCTTGCGATTTATTTTCAAAATGTTACAAGCTCGGAAGTGGCAATAGCGGAGTTGCAGAGTCAAAATCACGCATAGAACACGGCCGAACCTGAACAGGTTGGTGAAGATGCTCGTAGAAATGAACGGATTATCACGAAACCAGATGAGTTCAGATCGGGAGAGACTTCCGAGGTAATGAAAATGCTTGAGGCACTAACAAAACGGGTGGAGTCCGGTGTAAAGAAGATTGAGGCAAATGACAAGAAAGTGGAGACTTATAATTCGAGGGTCGATCAAATCCCGAGAGCGCCTCCAATATTGGAAGGACCGGATTTCAAAAAGTTCATTCAGAAACCCTTCCCCCTAGTGCACATCAAATCTAATTCCAAATAGGTTTCGAATGCTCGATATTCCAAGTATAACAGGACCACAGATCCAAATGAGCATGTAACCTCCTACACGTGCACAAGAAAAGGAAATGACCTCGAAGACAATGAGATCGAGTTGGTGCTGCTGAAGACATTTGGGGAAACCTTATCTGAGGGAGCGATGATATAGTACCATAACTTAACTCCAAATTCTATTGTTTCATTTTCTATGCTTGCAGATGCCTCCGATAAAGCCCATGCTGGTGCTATCAAGGTCGAGACGAGGAAATCGGACCTTTTCAAAGTCAAGCAAAGGGACAACGAAATGCTTAGGGAGTTCGTGTCATGGTTCCAGATGGAACGGATAGACCTACCTCCGGTTGTAGATGATTGGGCCTTTCAGGCATTTACTCAAGGACTCAACCCTCGAAGTTCCGTTGCTTCTCAAACATTGAAGCAAAACTTGGTAGAGTACCTGGCGGTTACTTGGGTCGATGTTCACAACAGGTACCAGTCAAAGATCAGAATTGAGGACGACTAGCTGGGAGCCCCCTCGGGGTCTATTTACCCCTATTGAGGGAACGAAATGTCTAAAATAATTGTGGATCAGGAGCCGAGGCCAACTCGAGATCGGTACCGGCCATACAGCTCGGATAGAAGGGGAAACAGACCCGGTCGCCACCCGAGCAGGAATGATAGGAGAAATGACCAAGGTCCTAGCAACCAAGGTTTGATGAGTAAGAACGGTTTCGATAGATCACTCGGGGGCAGAGAAGCCCCGAGATTATTAGAGTATAACTTAAATGTGGATGCAACAAGTATAGTGTCGGCCATCGGTCCTATTAAGGAGACCAAATGGACAAGGCCATTCTAGTCCGATCCCACACTGAGGGATCACAACTTGATATGTAAATATCACGGTACTCAAAGTCACATGACCGAGGATTGTCGACAGCTAAGGGAAGAAGTGGCTCGTCTATTCAACAATGGGCATCTTCGGGAATTCCTAAGTGAGCGAGCCAAAATCATTTCAAAAACAGGGACACCAACAAACAAACTGAGCAGGAAGAACCTCAACATGATCATCGGAGGAGTAGATGTCCCACAAGGGCCAATGACAAAACGCACTAAAGTTCTTATCACGAGGGAAAAACGCACTCGAGATTACGTCTCGGAGGGGTCCATCTCGTTTAGCGATGAGGACGCCGAGGGCATCATCCAACCTCACAATGATGCATTGGTAATATCTGTACTTATTAATAAATCTTGTGTTAAACGTGCGTTAATTGATCTAGGTTGCCCGGCCAACATCATCCGATGGAGAGTCGTGGAACAACTGGGGTTATTGGACCAAATTGTATCGCCAGGTCGAGTATTGAACGATTTCAACATGGCATGAGAGACAATGAAGGGTGAAATAACCCTACCGGTCAACATGGCCGGACCACCTAGGAAACAAAATTCAATGTAATTGAGGGGGACATGAGATACAATGCCTTGTTTGGGAGGCCATGGGTCCACAACATGAGTGTTGTGCCTTACACCTTGCATCAGGCGTTGATTTTTCCAACCTCGGGTGAAATTAAAACGGTATACGGGGAACAACCGGCTGCAAAGGAGATGTTCGTCGTCGAGAAAATAATCCCAGTGCCCGCAATCGCAACATCAAAAAGTGAGGGACTGGTCGAGGAGAAAGGCACCAAATAGCAATCACCAATCTCGACCCCGACCGGGCCGGAGAAACGGGAGGAACACTCGATGAATGAAGAAGATGATTTCGGGGTCCCGATATCCTTCATAGCACCCAATGATATCGATGCCTCCAAGTCGACGATCGAGGAACTAGAATAGGTCATACTAATCGAGTATCTACTGGACAGAAAGGTATATCTGGGCACGGGATTAACCCCCGAGCTCAGTAAAAACTTATTGATTTCCTTAAAGCTAATGCCGATTGTTTTTCCTGGTCCCACTTAGATATGACAAGGATCCCGCCGGAGGTGACAACTAACAAATTATGCTTGCATCCAAAATTCCACCCGGTCAAAAAGAAGAGGAGGCTTCAGTTCGAAATCAAACACGCATTTATCAAAGATGAGGTATCTAAACTCTTGAAAATAGGTTCCATTCGGGAAGTTAAATACCCGGATTGGCTAGCTGACGTAGTGATCGTACCTAAAAAGGGAAACAAACTTAGAATGTGTGTAGATTATAAGGACTTGAACAAGGCATGCCCGAAGGATTCATTTCCTTTGCCTAACATTGACCAAATGATCGATGCAACGGCCGGGCACGAGACACTGAGTTTTCTCGATGCCTATTCCGGGTACAACCAAATACGGATGGACTCGAGTGACCAAGAGAAGGCTTCTTTTATGACTAAATTTGGCACCTATTGTTATACGTAATGCCATTTGCATTAATAAATGTCGGTGCCACGTATCAACACCTAGTTAACCGAATGTTCGAGGAACAAATAGGACAATCAAGGGAGGTTTATATTGACGATATGTTAGTTAAGTCCCTACGAGCAGAGGACCATTTGAAGCATTTGCAGGAAACCTTCCACATACTGAGGAAATACAGTATGAAACTGAACCTAGAGAAGTGTGCCTTCGGAGTCGGCTCGGGCAAGTTCCTCGGTTTCATGGTGTCTAACCAGGGAATAGAGATCAAAACGAACAAGATAAAAGCCATAGAAGATTATCACCATAGTTGACAACGTCAATGCGGTACAAAGACTGATCAGTCGGATAGCCGCATTTGGGCCTTTTTATTTTGAGGTCTTCGGACAAAAGCCATTGATTCTTCTCATTAATAAAGAAGAAGAACGACTTCTCTTGGACCCTAGAATGTCAACAGGCTTTAGAAAAACTCAAACGATACCTATCAAGACCTCCTTTGTTGTACACCCCGAAGGCAAACGAGCAGCTATACCTCTACTTGGCAGTCTCCGAGGTAGCGGTAAGTGGTGTCCTGGTCTGGGAAGAAGAAGGTACACAATTTTCTATCTATTATGTTAGTAGAACCCTAGGTGATGCCGAAACAAGGTATCCCCACTTAGAGAAATTATTGCTCGCCTTATTAAGCGCGTCTAGGAAACTAAAATCGTACATTCAATGTCACCCCATATGTGTAGTGACATCGTGTCCGCTAAGGATTGTTATGCGTAAACCCGAGCTCGGGTCAACTGGCCAAATGGTCCATAGAGTTTAGCGGGTACGATATTGAGTACAAACCCCAAACTGCTATAAAGTATCAAACTTTGGCAGACTTGGTGGCCGACTTTACGCCGGCCTTGTTCCCTGAGTTCGAGATAGAATTATTGCTCACCTCGGGGACTAGCTCGGGGGTTTGGACCCTATTCATGGATGGTGCTTTTAACATGAAAGGGTGTGGGTTGGGAATCATATTAAAACCACCCACGGGTAATGTGTAAAGGTAATCTGTTAGAACCGTGAAATTGACTAACAACGAAGCCGAATATGAGGCTATGATTGCAGGTATAGAACTAGCTAAGAGCGTGGGGGCTGAGATGATCGAAGCCAAATACGACTCCCTCCTCGTTGTTGACCATGTCAACAAGACATTTGAAGTAATAGAAGACTGGATGTGGAGATACTTGGATAAATTGCAAGTGACATTACATCAGTTCAAGGAATATCACTACAACATGTACCCCGAGATCAGAATAACGAGGCCGATGCCTTGGCTAATCTAGGGTCATCAGTCGACTCCAATGAATTCCATTCCGGAGCGCTGGTGCAATTGATGAACCCGGTGATAGAGGAAGTTCACGCCGAGGTAAACTCAACAAGCTTGATTTGGGATTAGAAACAAATATACAGACTACCTTCAGAAAGAGAAGTTGCCATCGTATCCGAAAGAATCGAGGGCCCTACGAACTAAGGCTTCCTGGTTTAGCTTGGTTGGAGGAAAATTATACCGAAGATCGTTCTTCGGACCGTTAGCAAGGTCCTTGGGTCCCGGGGAGACCGACTACGTGATGAGGGAAGTCCACGAGGGTACTTGTGGAAACCATTCCGGAGCAGAATCCTACGTCTGAAAATTGATCAGGGCCGGTTATTACTAGAACGAGATGGAAAAGGATGCGAAAGACTTTGTTCAAAAGTGTAATGAATGTCAGAGTCACGCCCCGAAGATCTACCAACCGGGAGAGATGCTTCATCTGGTCCTTTCCCGTTGGCTGTTCATGAAATGGGAAATGGACATCGTCGCTCCCTTGCCGTGGGCACCCGACAAAGCCTAGTACATCTTACTTATGAGCGACTAATTCTCCAAGTGGGACAAAGCACAGGCGTTCAAGAAAGTTAGGGAAAATGAGGTCATCGACTTTACTGGGATCATATAATGTGCCATTCGGGGTACCTGCCGAGATCACGTGTGGCAATGGGAGACAATTCATCGGCCGCAAGATTAAATTTTTTGAAGATCACAAAATCAAAACGATTTTATCAACACCTTACCACTCAAGTGGGAACAGTCAAGCGGAGTCAATAAACAAAACTATATTGTAGAATCTTAAGAAGTGATTGACCGACTCAAAATGAAAATGGAAAGAGATTTTGCCCAAGGTCCTATGGGAAAACCGGACAACTTTGAAGTCGAGTACCGGTGAAACACCGTTCTCTCTAGTGTATGGCGTAGAAGCTTTGATTCCGGTAGAGGTAGGAGAACCGAGCTTAAGGTTCCAATATGCTACGGAGACATCAAAAAATGAGGCCATAGCCACGAGCTTACACTTAGCAGACAAAAGGCGAGAAGCCGCCCTAGTCAGGTCAGCGGCCCAATGGCAAGATACTACAACCGAAGGGAAAACCTTCGACACTTTCAAGTCGGGGACTTGGTACTGACGAAAGTTGCACTGCATACCAAGAACTCGAATGAAGGAAAACTAGGTCCGAACTGGGAAGGACCGTACAGAGTCACTGGTATAACCGGAAAAGGCTCATACTAGCTCGAGTCCCAAAATGGGGTACAACTACCCGACAATTGGAATGTGGAACACGTAAAACGGTACTACTGCTAAGGTATGAACACAATCTTCTTTATGGTTTATTATGCTTTGAACTAACCCATGCAAGTACTCATTCGAAGTCAAATCTAAGGATTAGGTCTGAAAGCATGTGTTGCACTCTTTTTCCCTTGAAACGGTTTTTCCTAAAAGTGGATTTTACGGCAAGATTTTTAACAAGGAAACAGTAAGCGTGCTACCTTAGTTTGGAAGACCAGCCTAAGACCAGGGACTGCGGATCGTCCGTATCAGATCAATGGTATTCGAGCCCTTAAAATTCAAGCTCGAATACTAGGGGACCATGAGTCAAGAACTGAAGTCCTAAGTTTGAAAATTTAGAAGGCATTCATATTCGATATTGAGAGCCAAGGCTTGAATATTAGGATTAATTGCAAGGGTCAAACGGTCAAATGAACCGTGCCCGTATAGCTCATTCTCGCCATGGCAGATAGCTTTTGTACCTTCGATTATTTACACTACATTCAAAGGGATAAAAGAAGTTTGCCTTCTATGTTTCACCAGTTCACATTTGCACCAGCAATATTATCGCTAAGTTACTTAGAAGGAATATTGGTTTCAGAACCCCTAAGTCAACGGGACTCCCCGAATCGGGAACTGCAACCCGACAATAAGATCGGAAAATTTGGGCTACTAAATCTCGGAGGCACCAAGCCTACTAGGCATGGCGCAGACACGAAAGGATACAGCCAACTTAAACGGCTCAGAGACGTCTGAGTCCGTACATAAAAAGTAAGGTCCTTACATATTTTTTAATCTATGAAATATTACTTCGAACCTAGTCAAGTTACTCGGTCTCGAATTACGGACATGAAAAGAGCCACATTCGGCAAAGAATAATTGTGTCTCGTTAAAATGGTCAAATATTTTAACAAAGACTTCGTTCTTTTTTTTGGGTCCTCCAAAGTCAAAGAAACTCGGAGTTGTTACTTAACCCAGGCCTCATCCGGTATTTGGGAGAACGAACAGTCTAAGAGATGTCAAATTTTATGTTAAGGCATCGATGGCATATTTTGAAGACCAAAACACAAGTTATAAGTCTTGAACATAAGCAAATACTAAAAAGTAAAGGAAACAATGTATGGCCGAAGAGAAACTTTATATATATATATATATATATATATATATATATATATATACCAAAGGAAAATATAGGGTAAGGCTGCACACAATTGACCTTTGTGGTCTGGCACTTCCTTGGACCCTGCGCATAGATGAAGCTTAGTGCAACGGGCTGCCCTTTTTTAATATATACCAAAAGGTATTTACAGAGGCACCATGAAATGGCTCAAAATAAAAAATAAGTACCTCCAAATAAAAAACAAAAATAAACTAAGGCATTTCCTGCGTATTCCTCGTTGGAACCCGACTCACTGCCCGAACCATCGGGCTGGTATCTCGCTCTGGCTTCGGCTTCGAGCCTCTTAGCCTTCTCGATCTCATTCGCCAGGTCAAGTTCCCGGGCTTGGATATACTCGAGAGTGTCTTTCCGAGATAGCCATATCACATATTCGGCCTTAGTTATTACACGGGCCTCGGCTACCTCCACATCTTTCTTGTAATGGGACAACAAGCCCTGAACTTTGGAAGACTCGTTTGAAGCCGCTTCCAATTTGGACTTTAGCGCGGTGTATTCTTGGCCGAGAGCATCCCGTTCCGTAAGGGTCGAGTCTAGTTGTGCTCGGAGCTCCTCATTTAGCTGAGACCATTTGTCAGCTTTTTCTTTCATCACCCGGAGCTGTACTTTGGTCGATGCCAAGTCCTCTTTGGTGGAATCTCGCTCCAAGGCCAGGAGATCCATTTTCCCCTCAACTTCTCAGCTAAGGCTTTGACCTCGTCCATCTCGTCCCTAAGCTGGTCAATCAGTGTTATCTTCTCTTGGATCGACGAGGTTGCGGAGTTAGCATAACCTCTCGTTATTAATATAAAAAACTCTTACCTTTTCAACCAGAAGGACGTGTTCCTATTTCACCTTCGAGGCCTCCGTTTTGGCTTTTTGCAGCTCGGCTTGGAGGATGGAATTGTCCCTGAGGATTTCATATTTTTGCTCAAAAAGAGCTTTGTACATGTCCTTTTGCCGAACCTCCTCCTTAATCTCGAACTCGAGGTGACTCACCTCCATTCGGTATCGGTGGAATCTCTCATGATGAAGCACCAAGGCCTAAGGCATAAAAGAAACAAAGTCATTAAAATTCGCTAAGGCAAAATGAACTCTTTAAAGATATGAGGGGAAGAAAGTATACCATGTTCAGCGCCCGCTGTGCCTCGTTGAAGAGGCTCAGCGCGTCCACCTCGTTCATCTTCACTTGGTCCTCTTCGGTTACAAAGGAACAAAGGTAGCTGGCCACACCGACTGGACCGGATAGCATCTTGTATCCGTCAGTACTGTGAACATGACAGTCTTCTTCCGGTCAAGGTCCATACTCGGGGCGAGGAACTGCTCCTCGAGCTTTGGGCTTGAACTCGGCCCACCTGACCTCGGCAGTGCATCCCTTTCGAGATCTCTAGGTGGCCAAAACCGGAGTAGTCTTCCAGCATATCGACATCTACGCCCTCGAAAAATAAACTGAGGGCCTCGTCCGTGGCCCGTGACGCCTCGGTCGGTTTTTTTGTAACGACCCGAGCCTTACCTAAAAGAGGCTCCATGTGAGACGGTGACTCTGGGATGTCAATCACGTCGGCGGCCTCTTTCAAAATCGGAGTATCTTCTTGAGGAACAGTGGCCACATGTTCCTCCTCGGGCATGTGCGCTGGGGGGGATTCAGCCTTACTATCACCCCCTCCGGGGCTTCCGTCTCTTGTGTGGCGTCAATCGGCTGGTGACTGACAAACTCTATGTCATCATCATCGGGGTAATCCCTGAGCCAATAGAGGGATTCAAGGTCCGGGAACCTGGCATGAGTAATTTTCTTTGTGTTCTTTCTGACCCTAACTACGATCCTCTTCTTCTTGGCCTTCGCGGGAGCATCCGAGGAGTCAGGGGACCTTTTCTTCTTTCTTGTTTTCTCCTTCTTCTTCACAATAGCTTCGGAGGGAATGAGGTCTTTAGTCTTTATCGGAATAAAACCTCCCCGGCCAGCCTCGGTCCCTGTCCTCATCGATGCTAGAGAAAGGAGCCATCTTTGCCCACCGGGCAAGCTTGATTAACCCCTCCCCCCCAAAGATTCGGGGGCGGTAGACACGGAGCAGATGATTGAGCATAAACTAGGGATCCTCCATGTTGTTGGAATAGTGACGGAGAAGGGTCACGATCCTCCAAAAGGACGGGTGATTCTAGAGGAGGCCCATAATTCCCGGTATTCTATTTATCCAGGCGCTGCCAAGATGTCTCAGGACTTGCGGCAGCATTATTGGTGGAGGAGAATGAAGAAAGATATAGTGGTATATGTGGCTCGGTGTTTAAATTGTCAGCAAGTAAAGTTCGAGCATCAAAGACCTGGTGGTTTGCTTCAGACGATAGAGATTCTTGAGTGGAAGTGGGAGCGTATCACTATGGATTTCGTTGTTGGACTCCCATGGACTCAGAGGAAGTTCGATGCAGTTTGGCTTATTGTGGATAGACTGACCAAGTCAGCGCATTTCATTCATGTGGCAGTTTCCTATTCTTCAGAGTGGTTGGTAGAGATTTATATCAGTGAGATCGTTCGTCTTCACGGTGTACCCGTGTCTATCATTTCTGATCGAGGTACGCAGTTTACCTCGCATTTCTAGAGGGCAGTATAGCGTGAGTTGGGCACGCAGGTTGATTTGAGCACAACATTTCATCCTCAGACAAATAGACAGTTCGAGCGCACTATTCAGATATTGGAGGATATGCTCCGCGCCTGTGTTATTGACTTCGGAGGCTCTTGGGATCAGTTCTTGCCACTTGCAGAGTTTGCCTACAACAACGGCTACCAGTCGAGCATTCAGATGGCCCCCTATGAGGCGTTATATGGTAGACGGTATCGATCGCCTGTTGGATGGTTTGTGCCGGGGGAGGCTCGGTTATTGGGTACAAATTTGGTATAAGATGCCTTGGATAAGGTTAAGATCATTCAGGATAGACTTCGCGCATCTCAGTCCAGGCAGAAGAGTTATGCCGACCGTAAGGTCCGTGATGTTGCATTCATGGTCGGAGAGAGAGTGTTGCTCCGTGTTTCACCCATGAAGAGTGTAATGAGGTTTAGAAAGAAGGGCAAGTTGAGCCCTAGATATATCGGGCCTTTTGAGATTCTTGAACGAGTGGAAGAGGTGGCTTACAGACTTGCGTTGCCACCTGGTTTATCAGCGGTCCATCCAGTATTCCATGTGTCCATGCTTCGGTAGTATCAAGGCAATCCATCTCACGTGTTAGACTTCAGCATTGTCCAGATGGACAAGGATTTGACCTACGAGGAGGAGCTGGTAGCTATTCTAGACCGGCAGGTTCGTTAGTTGAGATCAAAGAGTTATCCTTCAGTTCGAGTGTAGTGGAGAGGTCACCCTGTTAAGGCAGCTACCTGGGAGTCTGATTCTGATATGCGGAATAGATATCCCCACCTTTTTCCAGCTCATGTACTTTTCTATGTCCGTTCGAGGAAGAACGGTTATTTTAGAGGTGGAGAATGTGATGACCCGATAGGTCATCTTATGATTTAAAACCAAATTCTATGTTCCGAGGCCTTTAAAACCTTATCTTATCCCTCCTCGATTTGCGTGCGCAATCCAGGCGGTTTTTCGGAAAGCTTTTGTGTTGAAAGTTGATAAAAATAGGGATTTTTAATTAAAAACTTCATTTGAGTTGACTTCGGTCAATTTTTTTGGTAAACGGACCCGCATTTGTGTTTTGACAGTCCTGGTGGGTCCGTATCGAAGTATGGGACCTGGGCGTATGCTCGGAATCGGATTCGGAGGTCCCTAGCCCGAGTTATGAATTTTTGTTAAAACTTGAATTCTGAAAAATTATTGGTTTTTAAGAAAAGTATTGATGTTTGATCTTGTTGGTCTCGGGTCCGTATTTTGGTTCCGGAGCCCGGTACAGGTTCAATATAATATTCAAGACTTGTTTGTGAAATTTGATGAAAAACGGAATTTGTTTGACGTGATTTGGACGTCCGGTTAAGAAAATAGAAATTTCAAAGTGTTCTTGAAATTTCATTTGATTTGGTGCTAAATTCGTAGTTCTTGGTGTTATTTTGGCAATTTGATCGCGCGAGTAAGTTCATATGATGTTTTATGACTTGTGTGCATGTTTGGTTTGGAGCCCTGAGGGCTCAGGTGAGTTCCGGATAGGCTATGGAGTGAATTGAACTTAGGAATTCTTGCTGGTGTGCTATAGGTCTGCAGAATTCGCAATTGCGAGGTCTGGCTCGCAAATGCGAGCCTCGCAATTGCGAGCCTCGCAATTGCGAAGAACCCATCGCATATGCGAGCAGTTGGGCGTGGGGTGGACTTCGAATTTGCGAAGTATTGGTCGCATTTGCGATCATCTCAGGCCGCATTTGCAAAGACAGCAGGGCCGGGGAACACTTCGCATTTGCGAAGGATTTCTCGCAATTGCGGGGTTCGCAATAGAGAACCCCTGGTCGCATTTGCGACATCTGCATCTGTGTATAACCTAACTTAGACGGGGTTTTTGCTCATTTCTCAAAATTTTCAAAACAAGAAACCCTCTAGGCGATTTTCCAAAGACCATTTCTTCCCCAAATCATAGGAAAGTGATTCTTAACTAGTTTCTTTCAATCTTTCACTTCATTCTACAAGATTTCAACCTAGAATCTAAGGTTTTTTCATGGTGGAATTGGGGAGTCTTGGGTAGAAACTAGGAATTTGATAAATTGGGGATTAGACCTCAAACTGAGGTCGGATTCCAAAACTAATTACATATCCGGGCTCGGTTGGTGAATGGGTAGTCGGGTTTTGGTCCGAATTTCGGGTTTGGACCAAGCGGGCCCGAGTGTTGACTTTTGTTGACTTTTTCAATAATGGCGTAAATTGAATTCTTATCGATCGTGGGTGATTTCTAAGGCTTATTTTGAAACGTTTTCTTGGTAATTTGCTAGATATTGTTGGTTCGGAGGCGTGTTTGAAAGGCAAAGTTGTGATTGAGCTTTGAGTGGCCTTTAAAGCGAGGTACGTGTTGTGTCTAACCTTGACTTGAGGGAATTAGGAACCCTCGGACTTTGTGTTATGTGAATTCCATGTGAGCGGCGTATATGCAAGGTGACGAGTGCTTATACGTCCCCGAATTATCTGTTTTCCCTGATTTATCGCTTTTCCTTAATTGCTTTCTCTCCTATCCTAATTGTTACATGCTCTAAATGCTTTCCATGCTTAATTGCTACGTGATAATCAATGTTTTCTTTTGTGAACCATATTAGCTCTTTTCATAGTTTCCCTAATCCCTGCTATTTGCTTACGTTTGATTTGTTTGTATCTTTTAACAGTAAATTGCTGGGTCGGTCTCATTGTGTAGCATTATTTGTGTAGATTCTATATTGAACAAAGTTCCTTTTTCTTGGTTCGATTTGGAATTTATTTATCGTAAAGGCCTTGTGATTTAGCTTGTTTATTTGACTGTGTACATTGACTGTTGGTACTGATATGGTGGGATCGGGCTGCACGCCGCAGTAGGTGTAATAAGGGAGGATTGATATGGTGGAATAAGGGTGAATATGTATATAAGGTGGAATCCGGTTGCACGCTGCAACAGGTAGAATAAGGGTGGATTGATATGGTGAAATAAGGGTGAATTACGATATTGATTTTGATATATGGTGGGGCCGGGTTGCGCGCCGCAACAAATATATATTATTTATTTACTGCTATTGATATCGTTTGGTGGAATAAGGGAGGATTATGTGTTGTCTCGTGGGATCAGGTTGCGCGCCGCAACAACCTAAATGTTTCTATTTCTAGAGCTGTGTTGTTTTTCGGTATTTTTTATTTGAGCTGGTAAGGATTGGTAATTCTGGACGACACTGGTTTATTTTCGAGGATGTGGTTATCATTTCTTATTGGCTGTTTAATTGAGTACCATATTTCAATTATTCTGTCATTATTATAGACTGCGTACAGGTTTGAAAATCGTATTTACTCTTTCTATTTCTAACCATCGGGGAGATTCAATTGCTTGGGGTTTCGGACCATTGCTCTCTTTTAAGTCGTATTAGGTGCGTTAAAAGTAAAGCGGTGTTCTCTCTACGCAGGTAGAACCCTACTCGTATTACCAAGGCGCGCTTAGCGTCGGAAAGATCCCTCAACATGGGTGTGCTATAAAATTAGGAGAAGAACGCGAAATGCTATGGTTCTTACATATAAATTCTGAATTTATTCAGAAGTAATTCGCGAGATCATGCACCTCTCTTTCCTAGTTATAACGAAAAATGGTATAGCTGGGTGGTCCAGCCTATTCTTGAAATAAACAACTCGCGCACACTCCCCTTGTGATTTAGTTTTTGAAGCAGCAAGTAGGGGGAAAAAATTCTTAATTGTTGGTACCAAAAATTTGAATAGTCTTATTACTTCAAAGAAGCCCGGTTACTCCTTTTCAAAAAAAAAAATTAAAGATTCTTCTTCTTCTTATATAATTCTTATGTATATGAATGCGCCCTTTCCCCTCCTTTCTTCGTAGATTATTAGCCCCGGACACCTATACCAAAAGCTTAGTGTGCAATTTGCATGAAATCTATTTTTCAACTTGTTATAGTATAGGTGACCCGCCTTAGCCTCGTCACTACTTCGTCGAGGTTAGGCTCGACACTTACCAGTATGTGGGGTCGGTTGTACTGATACTGCACTCTGCACACTATGCAGAGGAGACGGTCCCGCCGACGGCCACTAGAGAGCTCGGATCGGACAGCTTACGGAGACTTGAGGTACTACTGCTTAGCGCGCGCAGTCTCTAAGGTCCCCTTCTTGTTTTTGTTTAGCTGTGTACTTTCATTCGAACAACTTGTTATTTTTTTCAGACCCTTATGTGTACTACTCTAGTAGTTCGTGCACTCGTGACACCAGGTTCAGGGAATTGTAATAGATATTTGGCTAGTTCAGCTTCCGCATTGTTACTTTAAATTTATTCAGTTATCTCAGTTCTTCTTTAATATCTAATTTAAACTGTTAAAAGGAGTAGATTGTTCTAACGATGGCTTGCCTAGCAAGTGTAATGTTAGGCGCCATCACGGTCCTGATGGTGGGAAATCCGGATCGTGATAAGTAGGTATCAGAGCACTAGGTTACATAGGTCTCATGAGTCACAAGCAAACTTAGTAGAGTTTGGGGGAACGGTATGGAGACGTCTGTACTTATCTTTCGGAGGCTAGGGAGTTAGGAATGGTTCTTCCATGAGGGACTTCAATGAAGCAAGATTTTTTGATTTCCCGTTTATCGTGTTTCACTTCTATTCTTCTCTGTCGTGCGATTTTATTCTATCATTGCTGATTGAACTTTTCTATTTTGTTCTCTCGCAGATGGCGAGGACGCGTACCAGATCTTCAGCTGAGCAGTAGCCAGAGCCCCCAACAGCAGCTCCTACGAGGGGCAGGGGTCGAGGCCGAGGTCGTGCCAGGGGCAAAGCTCAGCCCCGAGCTCGAGCAGTAGCACCAGCGGTGGAGCCTCAGGTAGAGTTTGATGAGGAGGTTCCATCCCAGACCGTGCCTGTCGGACCAGTTCAGGTCCCCGAGGGGTTCATCGCCACCCAGTGCTCCAGGATGCTTTGGTCTGTCTAGTGGGCCTTATGGAGAGTGTTGTTTAGACCGACACATTTCCTGTGGCCCCAGCCGTCTCTCGGGCTGGGGGAGGAGTCCAGACTCCCGCTACTCATACTCTGAAGTAGATGGCTCCCAGTTTCAGACTCTAGCGGCCCAGCCAGTGGGGGCAGTTTCGCCGGGTGTTGCAGCACAGACCGGTGATGGATCAGCTATGTCTTCTGAGACCTTATGGAGGTTGGATAGGTTTACCAAGCTTTTCCCAGTTCACTTCAGCGGTGCATCTTCAAAGGATCCCCAGTACTATTTGGACAGCTGTCATGAGGTGTTACGGAACATGGGGATAATGGAGACCTGGTCCATGACTGAGTTCATTTGTCAATCTTCAAAACTTTATCTGAACTTGGGCCAACAGATTTTCTATCATTCCGATCACCAGCCCAATCAGCATCTGTGTATCCTCTCAAGTATTAATCATTTCCACTATAACATAATGAATAATCTGCAGTTCCCTTCAGGTATCTGAAAATTCTCTTCACAGCTTTCCAATGATCTCTTCCAGGATTGGATTGATACCTGCTAACCAGACCTACGACATAACAAATGTCTGGGCGAGTACGCATCATAGCGTACATCAAGCTCCCGACATCACTTGAATATGGAAACTCCATGTAATTCATACTGCCTATGCTTCCGTTTAAGTATTAATATTTTTTTAATCCGATCCAAAAAAATAATAGTAACTTTCTAAATTTTAAAAAAATTAATTTAGTCTTTTAAACTTATCATTAGTGAAAAATTTTATAGTCACAAAGATGTTATGAAATATTTACGACCACAAATTTTATAAATCTTATAACCATACAAATAATATAAAATATTTATTATCACAAGTATCAAAAGTTTTCATTTGTTTCTTTACTTCGTAACTATTCAAACTTTGTCACAAAAATTATAACAGAACGAATACAAAACAAAACTAGAAAAGTTTACCGTTTCCGTCTTCTTCTTCTTTTTTCCCCTTCCCCACACTCACGGCCATCAAGTAATAAAGTAGCGAGTAGAGTATCGTTTCAACGAAAATTTGTAATTAACTATTGACTGATTCAAACTCAATTAACTTATCGATTCAAGAGATTTCTCACAAAATATAGAAGTGACTAATTTACTACCTAAAATTATCGGCAATGAATTAAATAGAAATCAACCGAAACAAATAGCAACTTCGAATAACAATCAGTAGGAGAGGATATTCCAAGGTCACGGGTTAGCTAACAATCGTGTTGCGTTCTTGGCCTAAAATGACTAATTGATTTATCTGGATTGTTGATTGACAGGGTTGATATTGCTCATAAGAATCTGTCAATTCTTACTCGCCTATTCAAGCTAACTTAACGCCTATATGTCTATGGAATTAAGATTAGCAAAAATGCATTTATACTTCCTGTATTTCAACCAAGCAAGACAATTAGGTATATTTCTATCCTAATTGCGAATCCGTTCCCCGATGCCCGGGTTCAAGAACTTGCTCTATTTAATTCTATATGCAATCTAGAATTCCCACTTTTGAGTTCAACTCTAAATTCGTAGATAGTATTTCACTTTTAGATACTCAGCACAATAACTAAAAACAGAATTAAATAAACGACCGAATGTGATAAAATCAACTTCGTCAATTTAAACTTCAAACATCAACATTCATGTTTCACCCATGACCCTAGAACAATAGGGTTCTTAGCCATGCATGCTCATGGTGACAATTTCAAGTAATTCCCAAGAATACATAAAAATCAATAAAAGAAGGAAAAAGTAAGAACTCAAGACGAATTACGTGGTTTCCAAGCTTTGTTGTGGCTTTTTCTCCCTTCTCGATATGTTCGATGACCTAAAAGAGGTGTTTTTGGCTTATATATTGCGTACAAAAGTCGTGGGCCAAAGTTCTCCTATTCCTAGTCCGACTCAGCTTCAGGGATTGATGCTGGGGTGGATGCTTCGCATCCACCTCGTCCTCCGCTTCTCAGCTTCGCATGCTAGGGTGGATGTTTCGCATCCACCCTTTGTTCCTCCATCTCAGCTTTGCCCAGGTGCTGATGCTATGGGGATGCTATGGGCCGACTTCACTGCTAAGGGTGCACCAAGTAACCTTCTTTCCAAGGTTGGATGCGACGCATCCACCCTCTTCTCCTCTAATTGGAGCATCTTTTCTTCATATTTTTGCTCTCCAAACACCCTAACAACTCAATTAGTCATAAAACCAATAATTAAACCATGTTGGGCATTTTTAACACCAAATAGAAATAAAAAGCGGTGAAAACATGGATAAAGTAATATCAAAACATATAAAAATATTCCCAACATCATCATCCCACACCTAAACCTTTGTTCGTCCTCGAGCAAAGTAGAATCAAACCACAACCGATCGAACAAAATTAAGCTTATCGCTATCAAGCCACGCATTTCAATTAAGCTTAAGCACCCATGACTTTGGTTGATACCAACAATTAGTGTTGATACCCAATTTTTCCCTCATATATTTTAAAATATGCATACACTTTCAAAATATAGTACATGCATTTACAAACATGCACAAATTATTTTATAATTTTTTAAAGTCCTTAAATCCATTTATTCTGCATTTTTTATTATATAAATATTCAAAATTATCCCTCATATTACTTTGTGATGATTTAACCATCCAAATTCATCATTCATGCTCATATAAGTGTTCAAATATTTCAATTGCATTTTTTCAATTACATTTTGCATTTTTAAAACTACAATTGTGTATTTTGCAATAATAGCCCATATATATGCATAACTACATTATCTATGTAAAAAATAACTTTTTATATTTTTACAATATTAAGTAATTATTTTAAATCACCTACATGCGTAAAAATTATTTTTTATCTTTTAATTAGCTATTTTTAAAAATTACTTTTATTAAAAAATGGGTATTTAACAAATAGCCCTTATTTTCGGACCTAGCCTAATTAAATGGCCCAATTTCAACCCCAAATCCCTAACCCACTAAGACCAGGCCCAAATCGAATTAAAACCCGGCCCCAAACCTTTCAATCCTGGCCGTTGATCATAGAGATCAACGGCCACCGTTCTCTCTTACCATTTTTAACTTGAATGACCCCCTAACCTAATTCATTTTTACCGAACAGCAGCCCTAGAATCCTTAATGCTCTCCATCTCTCTGAGACCTAATCCTAACCCTAGCTGCCGCCACCCAAAACCAGCCCTGATCCCTTTGATTCCTGTTCGATCCATGGATTTCCATGGTTGTTTGAGACTTCTGCTTGTCTCCTACGTCTTCTGGTTGCTCGTTCTTGCGATCTCATGGAAAGATCTTGAAGAGATCTAGTCCAGGTCATGCCAAGACTCTCTGAGAGTCCTTTTATGGTCTGTGAGTGCTTTTCAATCGATGTTTTACGGTGCAAATCCCTGGTTCAAGGCCATATTCTCTTTACCCTTTCCTTGTTCTTCAAAACCCTAATGTTTAGACTTGAATCTGTCCAGATCTTTGTAGATTTTGGACGATTCTGAGTTCATTACTGATTTTTTTCTTTAAGATTCTCTTATTTCTCTACCGATTTTTAGCACTGTGTTACGAAGGGTTTTTGGTTTCCTTGTTATTTGTCCGAATCTCTGCATATTTGAAGTGTTTCAAGTTTCCATGGCTGTTTTCTTTAAGGGTCCTCTGATTTTCCTATTGGTAATNCCCTTTTGACATGGATGAAAAAACCAGGTGGCAACATTTAATTGAATATTTATTACACCTCAGATTTGTGTATACGCACGCGCTATATTTTTTGCACTTGTTTCAGCTTTTGTGTTAAAGTGGAACATAAAAAATAGAGTTGAAGGGCCAAAATGGAACATGTAAAATAGAGTTGGAGGGATAAAATGGAACAAGGTAAAGATAGAGTGCCAAAATAAAAAATGGTGCCAAGTTGGATGGGCTGTGTATGTATTTGGCCTTTATAATTTATGAAGTCCTTAAATCCATTTATTTTTGCATTTTTTATTATATAAATATTCAAAATTATCCCTCATATTACTTTGTGATGATTTAACCATCCAAATTCATCATTCATGCTCATATAAGTGTTCAAATATTTCAATTGCATTTTTTCAATTACATTTTGCATTTTTAAAACTACAATTGTGTATTTTGCAATAATAGCCCATATATATGCATAACTACATTATCTATGTAAAAAATAACTTTTTATATTTTTACAATATTAAGTAATTATTTTAAATTACCTACATGCATAAAAATAATTTTTTATCTTTTGATTAGCTATTTTTAAAATTACTTTTATTAAAAAATGGGTATTTAACAAATAGCCCCTAATTTTATACCCAAAATTGGACCCCCGAATCCAATTCAATTAAAAACAGGCACAAATCTACTCGGCCCAAACCCTAAAGACCTTTACCCGACCCAAACCCCGTCCAATCTCGATTGTTGATCTCAGAGATCAACGGCCCCTATTCACTCTTTCCCTTTTTATTCTAAACGACCCCCTAACCCTAATCATTTTCCCACACTAGCCGCCCTTGAATCCCCTCTTCTCCGGCTCTATCTGAGGCCCAACCCTAACCCTAAGCGCCGCCACCTAAACCTACCCCTAATCCCTTCGATTCCTACCTATTCCATGGGATACCATGGTTGTTTCAGGCTTTTACTGGCCTCTTACCTCTTCTGGTTGTTTGATTTTGTTGTTTCGTGAAAAAGATCTCACAGAGATCTAATCCAGATCTTGTTCAAAACTCTTTAAGAGTTTGCCTACGGTCATCTCCGTTTGTGAATGCTATTATCTTGAGTTTTGTGGTTCGAATCTTTGGTTCAAAACAAGATTCTCTTTACCCCACTCCTTTTCCTCAAAGCCCTAATCTTTTTAAACATGAATCTATCCAGACTGTAGATTTGGAGTGATTTTGAGTTTATCAGTAATTTTCCTTTAAAGATTTCTTGTTTCTACTGTTAATCGATTTTAGCACCTTGTTACATTAGGGTTTTTGCTTCCTTGTTATTTGTTGGTCAAATCTCTGTATATCTAAAGCGATTTCGAGTTTCCATAACAGTTTTTCTTTAAAGGCTTTATGATTTTCCTACTGTTAATCGATCCTAAAGTTTTCCAGAATTAGGGTTTCACCTCGTCTGTTTTTGCAAAGGACTTTTCTGAAATTTCCTATGTGTTTGATTAATCTTTCTTTCATAATTGTGTTCCGGTATTAACTGTTTGATTATTTCATTGTCCGCTCCAACATTTTGCCCGTTATTTCTTGAATAATTGAATAATCGACCCAACTGTCTAGGGTTTCATTTTTGCTGAGATGATTTACTGTATTTTTTGCCTGCTTTCCTTAATTCCGAGACTCCTAATTGACGTCTCTTGCCTATTAAGGGGCTGCTTGACCCCAGATTGGTCTCTAATTACTTATGTTATCTTATTTATGTGATTAATTGCTTGATTTATGGTGTTCTGACCCTAATTGGTTGTCAGACTCACCACTTGCCTTATTTGAAACTCAATCCGAGTTATCTTTGGATATAACTCCCTGATTTTCTGCCCTGTCAAGCCTAATTGATTGGTTGATTGCTTTCCTTGCCTTATTTGCAATGTTAAACTACCTTACCTTATCTACTTTACACTACTCGACTCCTATAAATACATCACTCTGTTTTAAACACACACACATACCTAAGGAAAAACACATCTAAAAGCTCTTGCTCTCTATTACTATTTGTCTATTGCACTGTCTAGCCGGCTGAAAGCCAACTACTCACAAATGTAATGGGTTCTTCGCAATTGCGAGGCTCACATTTGCGAGCCAGACCTCGCAATCGCAAAGTCTGCGGACCTGTAGCACACCAGCAAGAATTCCTAACTTCAATTCACTCCGATCCTATCCAGAACTCACCCGAGCCCTTGGGGCTCCAAATAAAAAATGCACACAAGTCTTAAAACATCATGAACTTGCTCGCACGATCAAATCGCCAAAATAACACCTAAAACTACGAATTTAGCACCAAATCAAATGAAATTCTCAAGAACACTTTGAAATTTCTATTTTTTCAACCGGACGTCCGAATCATGTCAAACCAATTCCGTTTTTCATCAAATTTTACAGACAAGTCTTAAATATTATATTGTACCTGTACCGGGCTCCAGAACCAAAATACGGACCCGGTACCAACAATATCAAACATCAATACTTTCTTAAAAACCAATAATTTTTTAGATTTCATTTTTTAACAAAAATTCATAACTCGGGCTAGGTCCCATAATTCGATACGGACCCACCGGGACTGTCAAAACACGAATCCGGGTCCGTTTACCAAAAATATTGACCGAAGTCAACTCAAATGAAATTTTTAATCAAAAATCCCTATTTTTATCAACTTTTCACACAAAAGCTTTCCGGAAACACGCCCGGACTGCGCACGCAAATGGAGGAGGGATAAAAATGAGGTTTTAAAGGCCTCAGAACATAGAATTTGGTTTTAAATCATAAGATGACCTATCGGGTCATCACATTCTCCACCTCTAAAAGAACCATTCGTCCTCGAACGGACCTAGAAAAGTACCTGAGCTGGGAAAAAGGTGGGGATATCTACTCCGCATAGCAGACTCGGACTCCCAGATAGCTGCCTCAACAGGCTGACCTCTCCACTGATCTCGAACTGAAGGATAACTCTTCGATATCAACTGACGAACCTGCCGGTCTGGAATAGCTACCGGCTCCTCCTCGTATGGTCAAATCCTTGTCCAACTGGACAGTGCTAAAGTCTAATACGTGAGATGGATCGCCGTGATACTTTCGAAGCATGGACACATGGAATACTAGATGGACCGCTGATAAACCAGGTGGCAACGCAAGTCTGTAAGCCACCTCTCCCACTCGATCAAGAATCTCAAAAGGCCCGATGTATCTAGGGCTCAACTTGCCCTTCTTTCCAACCTCATTACACCCTTCATGGGTGAAACACGGAGCAACACTCTCTTCCGACCATGAATGCAACATCACGGACCTTACGGTCGGCATAACTCTTCTGCCTAGACTGAGCTGCGCGAAGTCTATCCTGAATGATCTTAACCTTATCCAAGGCATCCTATACCAAATTTGTACCCGATAACCGAGCCTCCCCTGGCTCAAACCATCCAACAGGCGATCGACACCGTCTACCATATAATGCCTCATAGGGGGCCATCTGAATGCTCTATTGGTAAATAGTTGTTGTTGTAGGCAAACTCTGCAAGTGGCAAGAACTGATCCCAAGATCCTCCGAAGTCAATAACACAGGCGCGGATCATATCCTCCAATATATGAATAATGCGCTCGGAATGTCCGTCCGTCTGAGGATGAAATGATGTGCTCAACTCAACCTGCGTGCCCAACTCACGCTGTACTGCCCTCTAGAAATGCGAGGTACACTGCATACCTCGATAAAAAATGATAGACACGGGCACACTGTGAAGGCGAACGATCTCGCGGAAATAAATCTCTGCCAATCGCTTTGAAGAATAGGAAACTCCCACAGGAATGAAATGCGCCGACTTGGCCAGTCTATCCACAATAACCCAAACTGCATTAAACTTCCTCTGAGTCCGTAGGAGTCCAACAACGTAATCCATAGTGACACACTCCCACTTCCATTCAGGAATCTCTATCTTCTGAAGAAAACCACCAGGTCTCTGATGCTCGTACTTTACTTGCTGACAATTTAGACACCGAGCCACATATGCCACTATATCTTTCTTCATTCTCCTCCACCAATAATGCTTCCGCAAGTCCTAATACATCTTGGCAGTGCCCGGATTAATAGAATACCGGGAACTGTGGGCCTCTTCTAGAATCAACTCACGAAGTTCATCCACATTAGGCACACAAACACGGCCCTGCATCCTCAAAACTCCATCATCTCCAACCATGACCTGCTTGGAATCTCTGTGCCGCACTGTGTCCCTAAGGAAAAGCAAATGAGGGTCATCATACTGCCGCTCCTTGATGCGCTCAAACAATGAAGAACGAGCGGCCGTACAAGCTAGAACACGACTGGGCTCAGAAACATCCAGCCTCACGAACTGATTAGCCAAAGCCTGATCATCTAATGCAAGCGGTCTTTCACCGACTGGAATGTACGCAAGGCTGCCCATACTAGCTGACTTCCTACTCAAAGCATCGGCCACCATATTTGCCTTCCCGGGATGATACAAGATGGTGATATCATAGTCTTTCAATAGCTCTAACCACCTCCTCTGCCTCAAATTGAGCTCCTTTTGCTTGAACAAATACTGCAAACTTCGATGATCCGTGAACACCTCACACGACACGCCATAAAGATAGTGCCTCCAAATCTTCAACGCATGAACAATGGCTGCCAACTCTAAGTCGTGAACAGGGTAATTCTTCTCGTGAACCTTTAGCTGCCGCGAAGCATATGCAATGACCTTCCACCCTGCATCAATATCGCACCAAGTCCAATACGAGATGCATCACATTATACTGTATAAGGCCCTGATCCTGTGGGCAACACCAACACTGGTGATGTAGTTAAAGCAGTCTTAAGCTTCTGAAAGCTCGCCTCACACTCGTCCGACCATATGAACGGGGCACCCTTCTGGGTCAACCTGGTCAACGAGACTGCTATAGATGAGAACCCCTCCATAAACCGATGGTAATAGCCCGCCAATCCCAAGAAACTGCGCATCTTCGTAGCTGATATGGGTCTAGGACAGTTCTTGATTACCTCAATCTTCTTAGGATCCACCTGAATACCCTCTACTGATACGTCGTGACCTAAGAAAGCAACTGAACTCAACCAAAACTTGCATTTTGAAAACTCAGCATATAACTGGCTGTCTCTCGGAGTCTGAAGAACGATCCGAAGATGTTGCTCATACTCCTCTCGACTGCGGGAGTAGATCAAGATATCATCAATAAAGACAATCACAAGTAGGGGTGTGCATTCGAATCGGTTTATCGATAAATTGAATCGATTATTTGTTATCGAAATCGAAATCGAAAAAATCGAAACCTTATTGAAACGATAACGATAAGCATATGTACAAATCGATAATCGATAAGTAATTATCGATAAGGGTCAACATCGAATCGATAAATCGAATGCACACCCCTAGACTGTAGACACTTGTTAAATGAGTAATTACCTATTTGTGTAGATTAATATAACACACAGAATGTATATATATTCCGCTACTATTTTGAAAGCGGCTATACAATATTATTTTCCCTAATCTATACCCTTTCCTTTACTCTAAGTCCCTTACCCTATTATTTCCTCTACCACATTTAAGGAATGATCATATTTAAAGATCAAGGGAATGAAGTTTAAATTAATGGAAAACAGAATTAGCCGTGATGATGTGTTTTGTTTTGTTTTGTTTTTTTTATACCGTTGGAGTGTTGGTGGCATACATTTGATCCCTTACTTTAGTTTTGTTGCATGTGCTTGTTGACACAATTTTTATATTATAAATGGTGTTCGTCTTATTTTATCTTCTTTTTGTCCATATTAGTTAGGCGCGTTTATAGCGATATACTTTCCGTGGAATCCCGCAAATTTTCTTATTGGTGTAATCGATAACCGAATCGATAAGCCCCCAAAATCGATAAATCGAAATGGAAAAAATCGAAACCTTATTGAAACGATAACGATAAGCATATGTACAAATCGATAATCGATAAGTAATTATCGATAAGGGTCAAAATCGAATTGATAAATCGAATGCACACCCCTAATCACAAGGGAATCCAGATAGGGCTTGAACACCCGGTTCATCAAATCCATGAATGCTACTGGGGCATTGTCAACCCAAATAACACCACTAGAAACTCATAATGCCCATACCAAGTACGAAAAGCCGTCTTAGGGACATCGGATGCCCTAATCCCCAACTGATGTAGCCAAACCTCAAATCGATCTTTGAAAACACCTTGGCACCCTGAAGCTGATCAAATAAGCCATCAATCCTTGGCAATGGATACTTGTTTTTGATGGTGACTTTGTTCAACTGCCGATAATCTATGCTCATCCTCATCGACCTATCCTTCTTCTTCACAAACAACACAGGCGCACCCCAGGGCGAGACACTAGGTCTAATAAAGCCCTTATCAAGCAAGTCTTGCAACTGCTCCTTCAATTCTTTCAACTCTGGCGGGGCCATACGGTATGGCGGAATAGAAATGGGCTGAGTGCCCGGAGCTAAATCAATGCAGAAGTCAATATCCCTGTCGGGTGGCATCCCCGGCAGGTCTGCAGGAAATACCTCTGGAAACTCACGAACAACGGGCACAGAATCCATAGGAGGAACCTCCGCATTAGAATCACGGGCATAAGCCAAATAAGCTAGACACCCCTTCTCGATCATGTGTCGAGCCTTCATATAAGAGATAATCCTGCCGGTAGAATGGCCAGGGATCCCCCTCCACTCTAATCGAGGCAACCCCGGCAAGGCTAAAGTCACCGTCTTGGCGTAATAATCCAATATAGCATGATAAGGTGACAACCAATCCATACCCAAAATGACATCGAAATCAACCATATCGAGAAGTAGAAGATCTACGCTATTCTCAAGACCTCCAATAGTAACCACACACGAACGATAGACACGATCTACAACAATAGAATCTCCCACAGGGGTGGACACATATACAGGAGCACTCAAAGAATCACGAGGCACAACCAAATATGAAGCAAAATAGGACTACACATATGAATATGTAGATCCCGGATTAAATAGAACTGAGGCATATCTACTGCAAACTGAAACCGTACCTGTGATAACAGCGTCAAATGACTCAGCCTCCGTCCTGGCTGGAAAAGCATAACATCGGGGGTGGGCCCCACCACTCTGAACCATATCTCTAGGATGACCTCTTGCTGGCTGGCCTCTACCTTTAGCAGCCTGGCCTCCACCTCTAGCGGCCTAAACTCGACCTCTGGCTCCTTGACCCCTACCTCTGGCTGGCCGAGCGGGCGGTGATGCAACCGGTGCCAGAATCATGGCACGAGAACTCTGCTGTGGTGTGCCGCCCAATAACCTCGGAGAAGTCCTCCTAATATGCCCATAACCACCATACTCAAAACATCTATCCTGGTACTGTGGCTGCTGAAATTGAGACTGACCCAAATAGGCTGGCTGACCATGGTAATAACTCTGAATAAGAGATATACTAATAGGGGCTCGCGGTGCACTGTAGGCGGGCTGCCTAGAATGAGGCACATAATGACCACGACTCCCTGAAGCACTGTGGGATGTCTGAAGTGCTGAATGATATGGCCTGGGAGGATGGCCCCTACCAAAAGTACCCCTGCCTCCACACGAGGCACCACTAAAACTATCTGAATGACGAGGTTTATTGTCAGATCCCTGACCACTCCCCTGAGCTAGTACCATCTCAACTCGCCTAGTAACATTGTTTGCCGCCTGAAAAGAAATCTCGCTCCTAGTCTCCTTAGCCATCTGCAATCTGATAGGCTGAGCAAGTCCCTCAATAAACCTCATCACCCTCTCTTTCTCTCTCTCTGTAGGAAGAACAAGAATAACATGACGGGCCAGATCCACAAAACGAGTCTCGTACTAAGTGACAGTCATAGAACCCTGCTGAAAACGCTCGAACTGCCTCTGATAGTCCTCTCTCTGAATGATAGGAAGGAACTTCTCAAGAAATAACTGAGAGAATTGGTCCCAAGTAAGAGCAGGCGACCCAGCTGGTCTGGTCAACATATAATCCCTCCACCATTTCTTGGCGGAACCCGACAAATGAAATGCAGCAAAGTTGGTAATTTTTCTAATACATTTATGTATATATTTTTACCCTTTTTACCTCTACTGAAATATTGCAGCCAAATTCTAGTCTTAAATTCCATGTTTAATCATGTAATGTCGAATAAAATGAGATAGAAAATAGCATGATAGCAAGGGGTGTACATAGGTCGGGTTGGTTCGAATTTTCAATTACCAAACCAAATCAATGGTGTCGGGTTTTTAAATCTATAAATCAAAGCAAACCAATAAAGTCGGGTTTTTAAATCTATAAACCAAAGCAAACCAACAAAAGTCGGATTTTTCAACCTCGATTTTTCTCGGATTTTTCGATATTTTTTTCGGGCTTTCGGGTTTTTTTCGGTAAGTCTTTATAGCAAAAAATATATAACTCGTGCCCAAATATTTCTTTAGTCCTAGTAGGATACAACTATATAATGTATTTTTCAAGAAAATAACACAATAATATGATATGAGTCATAACATTGTACTAAAATATTCAATAACAAAGATAAAAAAATCCATCAAGAAAATATTACTAACTAATAAGCCATAATAATAGAGGTCATGCTAAAATAAGTACAGCTAGTAAGTACCGATGATATTGTGTTGATTGACGAGACGCGAAGCGGAGTTAACGCGAGGTTGGAGGTTTGGAGACAGACCTTGGAGTCTAAAGGTTTCAAATTGAGTAAAACCAAAACAGAATACTTGGAGTGCAAATTCTGTGACCGGACCCATGAAGCAGACGTAGAGGTAAAGCTTGATACTCAAGTTATCCCCATGAGAGCGAGTTTTAAGTATCTCGGGTTTGTTATCTAAGGCAACGCGGAGATTGATGAAGATGTCGCACATCGCATCAGAGCGGGATGGATGAAGTGGAAGCTCGCTTCTGGTGTTATATGAGATAAGAACGTGCCGCCAAGACTTAAGGGCAAGTATTATAGAGTGGTGGTTCAACCGGCTATGCTGTATGCGGCTGAGTGTTGGCCAGTCAAGAACTCCCACGTGTAGAAGATGAAAGTAGCAGAGATGGATGTATAGGGTGTACCAGGAGAGATAAGATTAAGAGTGAAGTTATTCGAGACAGAGTGAGAGTAGCCTCCGTGGTGGACAAGATACGGGAGTCGAGGCTGAGATGGTTCGGACATGTTAAGAGAAGAAGCATTGATGCACCTGTTTGGAGGTGTGAGAGGTTGGCCATGGTGAGTTTGAGAAGAGGTCGAGGTAGGCCTAAGAAGTACTGGGGAGAGGTGATTAGACAGGACATGGCGCTGCTTCAGCTTACTGAGGACATGACCCTTGATAGGAGGGTGTGGAGGTCGAGGATTAGGGTAGAAGGTTAGTGGGTAGTTTTTAGTTGCTCACCGATAGTCTTAGTAGCTCACATGTCCCTTCATATTCTTAGATTTTTATTACCTTATGTGGTTTTGTTCGCCTCAGGTATTGTATTCCTTGTTGCTAGTATTTGGTACTACTTATCCTTTATCTCTCCCTTTTTCTTTTCTTTTCCCTCTTTCTTCCTTTCTTGCTATCCACTTCTTCTCATTACCCTTCCTGAGCCGAGGGTCTATTGGAAACAGCCTCTCTACCTGTTAGGTAGGGGTAAGGTCTGCGTACAGACTACCCTCCCCAAACCCCACCTGGTGGGAACATACTGGGTTTGTTTATGTTTATGTTTAGCAAGTACTATTAATTACAAAACTAAGCACTAAAGAAAAAGATAAACTAAGTTATGCATTTTCATTATAAACCAATACAAAACTAAAAAATAGATATCCGACACTATTTGTCATTTCTAGTTTTGAATTGAATTTCCTTTGTTAGCATTAGTATTGATTTGAAGTTTATTTGAATTACTACCTTTATGGGCTATAAAATTTATTGGACAATTCAATTAGTCCAAACTTGAAATAATATGTTTAAAGATAAAACTGTGAAAAAGTTTAAGAAATATTTATAAATTATATTACAATAAATATTTATATGTATAAAATATTTTTTAAAATTGAATAAATGTAATACGGGGTTGAATTGATTTCAGTTTGACTTTTTTTAATTAAAATCAAACCAAACAAATTATGATCGGGTTTTTTTTTCTCCCCAAAATCAAACCAAATCATAATCGATTTTTTTTCTCGATTTGATTCGGATTATCGATTTACTATGATTTATCGGTTTTTTTTGTACACCCCTAACGATAACCAGCTGTTGTGACTTGTGATAACCTAAAAAGTGGAAAGCAAACCTGGCAAGACAGAATTTATTCTATTACACGAGCAACAAGTTTAGATAGAAAGGAAAGTATCATTCACCAAGCCAGACGAGATGTTGTTGATTTTACTAATATAATATCTAATCGTACCAAATTAAAGAATAAATTCATCGGCTTTTTAGGAGTTTTTATTTTATTTTATTTTTTTTAATTTTTTTTAAAGTTTAAAAGGATTTTCTTGAGCAGTGCCAAGAATCTCTGAAGAGAACATCAAAAGAATTCCCCTTTCTTGTTTTTTCCATTGTGGAATAATGAACAAAAACACTAAAAAAGGCAATTAATAATGAAACGAATAACCCATTCAAGCTACACTATTGCCTGTTCGATTTTCATTCTCGAGCGGCAAGCAATTGGAATCTAATGATAATACCAACTTGCTAAGACAGTAACAAAAAAGATATTAATTGTAGGTTAAATAGTCAACTATTGGTTATGGTTAATTACGTATATACAGTGATGGTTATGATTAATTATGTATATACAGTTAGGGGTGTACATAGGTCGGGTTGGTTCGGATTTTACAATTACCAAACCAAACCAATTGTGTCGGATTATTAAATATAAAGACCAAACCAAACCAATAAAACTCGGGTTTTTCGCTCTCGATTTTTCTCGGATTTTCGGGTTATTCGGGGTTTTTCGGATTTTTTTCCAGTAAAATCTTCATAGAACAAAACATATAAATTGTGCTCAATATATTTCTTTAATCCTAGTAAGATACAACTATATAAAGTATTTTTCAAGAAAATAATATAAAATATGAGATGTATCATGGCATTATCCTAAAATATTCAACAATAAAGACAATAAAATTATGTAATATAAATATTACTAATTAAAAAGTCATAATAGAATAAACATAACCTAAAAGTACTACGTCATGCTAAAAAAGTAGACTAATAAGGGAGTATTAATTACAGGACTAAACGCTAAAGAAATAAAAAATAGGTTATGCATTTTTATCTAAATTATTGCAAAACAAAAAAATAGATATTCAATACATTCCCGTTCGTAGTATTGAATTGAATGTCTTTTGTTAGCATTAGTATTGACTTGATTTTGGTTTGTGCTTTTGTTAGCATTATTTAATTCACTAATGTTAATGGCTATAAAACTTATTGGAACATTCAAAAGCTCTAAGTCCAACCTTGAAATAATACCTTAAAAGATAAAATTATGAAATTTTATAAGAAATATTTATAAATTACATCACAATAAGTATAGTTATAAATTAAATATATCTAAAATTTCTATATATGTAATGTCGGGTTGGTTTGGTTTCGGTTTGACTTTCTTTAGTTAAAACCAAACCAAACCAATTATGGTCGGGTTTTTTTTCCAACACCAAACCAAATCAAACCAAACCATGGTCGGATTTTTTTTCTCGGTTTGACTCGGATTATCGGATTGGTGCGGTTTGTCGGTTTCCTTTGTACACCCATATATACAGTAATGGTCTGGCGAAGCCACCTTTATTCAACAGGTGTCACTTGACACCTCTTTGCCGGAAAATCTCATATATATATATATATATATATATATATATATATATTTTTTTTTTT
>NW_017672255.1:127220-139120 GCF_001879085.1 Nicotiana attenuata | reverse complement strand
AAAAAAAAAAAAAGACCAAGATAGTAGAGCAGTCAGAAATGAATGAATGACGATCTGAGAGAGTGCATGGTTTGGGATAGTGGTTTGGTGATCTTTTGACTTTGAGAATAAAATAGTGATAAGATAATGAATTAGCTAATGCTACCATAATTACTTATTTAATCATGTTATTAACTCATCATGCTTGAACCTTACTCCGTAAAAAAATAGGCGAAAAAGATAATAAAGCATGATGTACCCCGTCACCTCTCAATATATATATGTTTACTAAATTAATAATTATACATATATGAGATAAATTTTTTAGATAGATATAAAGTTTGAACCAAAATTACTGAATTTAACTGAACCCGTACCTTAAACTTTTGCTCCGGCGCCCCTGAGGGTGACGGAGCTTGAAGCATATCTCATCATTTACGATAGAAAAACATAACTTATGGGCTTCGAATCTCCATGAATATCCACATAAAAAATAAGCCAACGTGCGTGTACGATGTACGTGTTTAACCCATAAAATAGTTTTCAAGGTTAAAGCAATAATTTTATATGACGGGCCACAAGCAACCGATTCAATCCGAAAGATATAAATTTTCGTTAATGCAACGTGATAAAGAAGTGAAAAATAAATTCAATGACAGATAATATAATAAAAATAAAGCAGAGAAGAAAGAATTCTTATCGAATGATCCTTGAAAGGATAATGAGCCGAACAGAGCTTGAAGGGCCGAACTATGGCTAACTTGAGAGCAAGATGCTATGAATTATAATGTATATAATTATAGAGAAGAAAATTAGATTCCCTTCGTGGTGGTAAAAGTATGTCTATTTATAGGGCTAAATCTAAGTAACTATTCTCCTTAAATTATGGGTCCATTATGAGCATTTACTCAATCCGTCCATTACTTTTGGAAGACTTGTAACAGCTGTATAAATGCTGGAATTCCGTAACTGATGAGTTAATTCCGTAACTGATGAGTTAATTCCATAACTGATGAGTTAATTTCGTAACTGATGAGTTAATTCCATAACTGATGAGTTAATTTCGTAACTGATGAGTCAATCCCGTACCTGTTGAGTCAATCCCGTGCCTGTTGAGTCAATCTTGTAATTGATTGCCTTGTTCTGACCGTTACAATCATTTATTGCATTTATTAATAATTGATTTGTAACTGATGGTGTAATGATGGTAAATCCCATATAATCCGGGATTAATTGATTCCTTCCTCATTTGTAATTATGAGATATTCTCCCGCACCTGATCCGGGCTATTTTATGATGATTAGTTTCGAGGCTAACAGGCACGATACGAGTATGTTCGGTCCCGGGGGTGTTTCACATATCATTTTTACATGTCACTCTTCACTTTTCTCCAAACTTTGCTGACACGTGTCGCCATTTAATAGACCCACAAGACGAGTTTATTTTTCACTAATACAGATAGTGCCCCCACTTTCCGGTTACTCACTATGATGTGACCGGAAAGTGGAAGATTTTATCTTTTTCATCCTTGCCTCTCCCTCATTAAAAATTGTGCCGAAAAATCCAATAGGGACAAACACCGCCGAAGGAAAAAAGAGTGCAGAACTTAGAGATTCAGATAACAACTCCACCGCTTATGTTCCTTTAGTCAATAATCGGTTGGTTTACCCCTGTCTTGTTTTGGGGTTTGAAGACAAATGTTTGCCTTATGTTTGCAAAGTTTGATATATAAATTTCGGCCTTATTTTCTGCCTATTTTAATGTTTGGGTTTTTGTTTCACCCGTTGTTATTTAACTTTGCATTAAAAATGCTTCAATGCTTCGTTACTTTTTTGAATAAGCACGAATTATAAAAGAGGGCCCTTTTATGAACGACACTTATTGAAGAAGACGTCTCAACTTCATAGTGGTGTAAACATACGAAAGAAGAAATAGGAACACACATGTTTCTTTGAACAACTTTGAAGAAAGTTTTGTATCATTCTCTTTCGACTTATATAATACTTTACATGTATTTAAGTATCATCAAAAACTCTTTCATAAATGTTTTCTTTACAACAGATTTGTAAAAAATTCAAGGGTATATCTTGCAACCCATGATTAAATATTGCCTTTAACCTAAACATTCGTAAGATTTTGAAATTTACATCCACGAGTGTATTCTTCACATGTTTTTTGAATCAGGCTTGCGTTTTTGGCTCGTGACATTGCTCTTAACTTTCGATTTGTTGGGTAGACCTTAGGCTTGACTTGAATTCTGATTTTTCTAGTCTTCTTTGCCTTCCATATATATAGTCCCCCAAGTGTTAGAGCTTTGAAGTATGAAATCTCAAGCATTTGATTATTCCTTCCATGTGGTCCATTTCCTGAAAAGGAAAAACATACCGGACTCGGAGGCATATATTTTAGATGATGACTACTTAACCCTTTTATTCCATTAGAAGGGTTGTAAACTAGACCGGGAATAATACAGTGTTCCTCGTGTCTTTCGGGTCTAATATCATCATTTGACATTTTTAGGGAATTTATCCGAGTTCTAATTTTTCTTGGCACTTTAGAAAATTATTTGAGTGCTCATACCTAGTCTTTTAGACTTAAAATATATATTTTGATGCATCATTACTTGTGCAATGTCTAAAGTTGCACCTCTGGGTGTCTAACTTTTAAATAAAAGAGGGCCCTTTTATATATTTTAAACGCTATGAAAAGGACGTCTCCTTTTCATTTAGGCGTAAAATAGGATCGATTGATCTGAGTAGACTTTTAGTCTGAGGGGTATTAATCCCGGTAGGATTTACAAGAGTATTGACCCCATTAAGATTTATGGGAGTATTGATCCCGGTAAGACATTGAGTTTAAGGGAATATTGATCCCAAATAAATATATATCTTAGTAGATTTATCCTGAAGAGACATTTAATCTGTTTGGATTTGAATCCAAATTGGAGTAAATGAACATACTTCCAAGTAGAGAGGGACACATGTCCGAAATAATATTTGAGATTTTCGTTCATATATACGGGATAATCGATTCGAGTCATAATACAATAAGCCATTAAGAAAGGCTTATATATTTAACTTGAATGGTCGTTGTTGGACCGAATGTAAGTCACGTGTTTGTTCAAAGTGAACTTTATTCTGGTAGCTTATTTGCATATATTTATCTTGACTTAGATGTAAAACTCTCGTTTTTATCGTGGCATTCTTGACTCTGACATGGAGTTCTCGATCTTTTTTGTGTACATGTAGTATATGTATTTTTGAAGAACTCATTAAACATTATTTGAAGTGTTTATGCTTGATACGAGCAATACAACTAACTGAGTTGAGCTGGTAAATAGTATCGGAATACTCTTAGGAATTCTATCTCCCAAGGCAATCAATTGTTTGTATCACTTCTTATAATGTCAGGTCAAATTGACTAATCTTCAAGTATAAGTAATCTTCCTAGTTTTGAGTTTTGAAGTATGAGAACTCAAACACTATAATCATAATTTGACAATCCGCAGTTTAATAGTCCCCGGTAGAATAGTTAGTTTCGATATTGAAGGACTTTCAAATGGTCCAGTTCCAACATAGGGACGGTATCAGAGCTATTTTTATCAAATATTTTGTACTCTGGACGGGAACTACGGAGGTTCCAAAATTTTGTCGAGGATCATGCCATATCTTGATTTGAGCTATTCATATTGACTTTGATGAGTTTTCGATTTAAAGCCTTATTACCGGAGTAATTTTTACTGTTTTCTTTATAGATTTCTTGCATCATATATTTTGTTTGTTTGGTCCATGTGGCATTTTAGCTTTTGAAGCCTTGAATATTCTCAAATATAATTCTCCTTCAACAAGGCAGTACGGGATGAGACGCACTCAGAGTTATCGAGAGCATGCTTGTCTTTGGGTAAAGCCTCATTCTGCAAGTAATAAATGAATTTATTATGCCAATTCCAAATTAAATTAGTCAAGCTTATCTCATATTCATTCGAATTGATGATAGATCAGGGATCGCCTAAATAAGAGATGGCTCGATCCCGAGACTGTTTGATCCGAAAATGATATTTCTCAATAAGAGCCCGGAGTTGCTTTCAGAGTCAGTGATATCAGTAGTAGATCCGAGACTAGCACATCTGGCTTGATTTTCTTGGACTGCATAGTTTTCTTGGATTTGATCAATCGTTAAATCAATAATTTTGCTCTGAGTCCCCCAGCTAATTCAAGCCCTGTAGCATATATTTCATACTCGGCTTTGTTGTTAGTAATAAAATAACTTTTTATGAATTATCTAACTACTTTCCCTTATATGCATTAAGCATTGTCTCTAACTCGAGAATTTTGGTACTTGTGGACCTAATTGTGTAGAAGGTCCAAATCCCGAGAATTATCCCAGAAATAACATCTACTTTCTCTTCAGCTTCGGATAATACGTTTGAGCTAAGATTAATCATGAAATCTGCTAAACTTGTGATTTTATAGTCGTACGTGGCTGATTAATAATACCATATTCACTAAGTTCGACTACTCATTTAGCTAGCCTTCCTGACAGTTCATGTTTATGCAAAATATTGCGTAATGAAAATATAGTGACTAAGGAAATTGAATGACATTGAGAATAAAGCCTTAGATTTAGGGCAACTACAATTAATGCCAACTTATCAAAATGTAGATATGTAGTTTCCGTATCTAAGAGAATTTTATAATAGATAGGCGAATGTGTACCTTTATCTTCTTGAAATAAAATTGCATTTACCGAGACATCCGAGATAATTTCGTGTACCGGCAATCATCTTTCTCCTCGAAATTTTGAAAGTAATGATGCATTGTTGTTAGCTAGCAAGTTCGAATGATTCGACTTTTCGGACTAAACCGATCTTTCAAAGTTCTGTAACTTTATCTTTTATTATTTGACTCTAGTTTCTTCTTTTGCTTGACCGGATTATACCGCGGGTCAATATTGAGCATATAAACCTTTACCTCTGGTGGTATACCTGTTATGTTAGCATGGAGACAAGCAAAATTTTTGTTAGCATGTAAAAGTTTAATCAACTATCCTTTAAATTTGGTGTCGAGTCTCGACCAACGTAAACCTTCCTATTTAGGAAGTCAATGATAATTTCTTATTCTTCGGCATTTGACCTTGTGGCTTCTAATGCCTTCGGTTTAATGATTTCTTCCGAAAATATTTGTATAATTGTCCAAGGTTATTAATGAACCTTCCTTCCTCGTGGTCTATTCCATCCCGCAGCTATTTCTTCTTTTTCAGTTGTTAGGTGTGGTATCTTTGTAAACAATCTCGTGGGTGTTTTACCCATGTTATTCCTAATCTTCATTCTTCTCCTGTGGAATTTTGCAACTTAGCAAGGTAATTCCTTACCTATTCGGGTAGATCCGGATCTTTTCCAGCCCGCGAAGAAAATCTCGTATCTCTTTGCTTGAACCTATTTTTTTTAGATTTTTGCGTTTAGTTTCGGATCACCCAAGAATCACATCCGTTTGATCACCAGACCTGTTTTTGACTTTCAATTGAATGAGCTTGTCTTCCTCTATTCGGAGCTTTGTATTATATCGAAATTAAATTTTACTCCTCAGTTCCGGCAAGGTCCGTCGTTATTCTTCCGACTCCTTCAATCAGATCCGGAATCACCTCGGTTTGGTTTTCGAACTTGTTTTTGGACATCTTATTAGTGTCGATTCGACTTACCGTGTTTTCTTCTGTTTAAATCCCGGTGCTGTAAAGGTTATGCATATCATTCTCGCAGGATAGATAGGAATTCCCGGAGGTGTTCTATCCGCTCCCTCTGTTCCTTGATCTGTTTCTGTAAGGTTAGAACTAAATTTTGCAAATTAAAATTACCTGGTGTATCTGAACCTCATGTTCCGAAACTGTTTCGTACAAATCCGTTATAATTAGTTCTGGTACCAATAGTTGTGGTACCAATATACCGATGTACATTCTCCATTTTCTCTGCTTGTTGCTTGCTTATCATTATCATGGCTATTCTTTCCTTTTTATTTTGCATGGTAAAGCCATCTCCAACTTGGTTGTCCTCAATTGTGTTGATTGGCAAATTTTAGCCATCATGAAGGTTTAAACTGAAAACAAGCGAATATTACCAAAAATTGTTACTATCTTTGAATGAATAGCAAATTTGCTTGAGGTCCCGGTAACGAAACCAAACTGTTTAACCCCAAAAATAGTTGTCAAGGTCAAAGCAATAATTTTATATGACGGGCCACAAGCAACCGATTCAATCCGAAAGATATAAATTTTCGTTAATGCAACGTGATAGAGAAGTGAAAAATAAATTCAATGACAGATAAGATAATAAAAATAAAGCAGAGAAGAAAGAATTCTTATTGAATGATCCTTGATAGGATAATGAGCCGAACAGAGCTTGAAGGGCCGAACTATGGCTAACTTGAGAGCAAGATGCTATGAATTACAATGTATATAATTGTAGAGAAGAAAATTAGATTCCCTTCATGGTGGTAAAAGTATGTCTATTTATAGGGCTAAATCTAAGTAACTATTCTCCTTGAATTATGGGTCCGTTACGAGCATTTACCGAATCCGTCCATTACTTTTGGAAGACTTGTAACAGCTGTATAAATGCTGGAATTCCGTAACTGATGAGTTAATTCCGTAACTGATGAGTTAATTCCATAACTGATGAGTTAATTTCATAACTGATGAGTTAATTTCATGCTTGTTGAGTCAATCCCGTGCCTGTTGAGTCAATCCCGTGCCTGTTGAGTCATTCTCGTGCCTGTTGAGTCATTCTCGTGCCTGTTGAGTCAATCTTGTAATTGATTGCCTTGTTGTGACTGTTACAATCATTTATTGCATTTATTAATAATTGATTTGTAACTGATGGTGTAATGATGGTAAATCCCATATAATTCGAGATTAATTAATTCCTTCCTCATTTGTAATTATGAGATATTCTCCCGCACCTGATCCGGGTTATTTTATGATGATCAGTTCTGAGGCTAACAGACACGGTATGAGTATGTTCGGTCCCGGGGGTGTTTCACATATCATATTTTCATGTCATTCTTCACTTTTCTCCAAACTTTGCCGACACGTGTCGCCATTTAATAGACCCACACGGCGGGTCTATTTTTCACTAATACAGTACCCTTCACCTCTTAATGAATAATATCTCAAAATGTCAAATTAATTTCATAATGGTTGAACTAGCAGCATGGAAAAGGCTCAATATACCAAAAAAAAGAAGAAAAAAATGAAGATAAAAAAGAGCTTAAATGTTTAAGTTTGATTGAGAGTGCCAAATGGTAGAGAGAGATAGAGAGAAAACAAGGCAGCTTTGTGACCTTGTATACCTGCTGCTAGTTTCTTTTTTCCCTTCATTATCAAAATCGCAAATGCCAGGCATTTAGAAGACTAAGGGTTCGTTTGGTTCGAAAATTAGTTATACATATATTAATTATGCAAGAGTTACTATGTAGGGATTAATTATTTAAATTAAGAATATGTTTGATTTCTTGTATTAAAAATTAGTACACGTTGTACACATTGGAGTGACTGAAGCAACTCATTCCTCATCTTATGGAAGTTGCAGAAAGATGAGATCGATATGGAAAAGACAACAAGATTAAGGAAGAAATGGGTGATGAGTTCTCTTATAAAGAAATTCAAAAGTTCATTCTTGTTATGGCAATAATCGAGTGATGGTCATTTTAATACTTGTCAGATAAAAAGCCAAATGGGTATCTCTGGAATAACTCTCAAACTCAATACACTAGCAAACTGACAATCATTTAGCTTTAAAAGAGAAAAGATTTTTTTTAAAAAAAAAAGAAAGAGAAAGAGAGAAAGAAAAGACTGATCAGTATGGAATGAATATCCTTAAAATAACTTGCCAAAATCCTTGGTTTCCCCATGCCTAACATGCACCCAAAATCCTCAGATTATCAATACATACTTGACTGCATGAATAACCGCTTACAGGGTTGGAAGACCAAATTTCTTAATCTTGCTGGGCGTACCACCCTTATCTGCTCTGTCACCAGGGAACTGCCTGGACTATTACTGGGTCGAGGACCAGGCCTCGACTGCATACGTAAGCTTTTAATTTTCTTTAAATATTATAATTTACTTTTATAAATATTTTGAAATACTGATTTAATTTAAAATAATATAGGGTCGCTACCAAAGTAACGTAGAGGAATTCATTCGCAGTCATCCAGCTGGTGAATCGGGCGAGCCAACCCAACCTTCGGACGAGGATGCTGAAAGAATATGGTTGGAGTCTGTTGACGGTCCAAAATGGGGGAAGGTATACGGGCTTCCTACGTTACTAAAAAATTCCATCGCTATAAGTGTGGAATGCAAGGAATAGGGACTTCCTCGCAGGGCAAGCAACTTAATGGGGAGAGCCTCTCCACTATGCGAGAGACTGTGACAAAGCTCACATCCGAGCTAGAAGCGGCCAAGGAAAGAGAAAGGATTAGAGATGCTCAATTCCTTGGCAAGCAAGCTCAGATCAGAACTCTCCTATCTACTGAAGCTTTTCCGTTGCCCCTGTCTCGTGAGTCATCGCCAGAGGGTCGACCTCCACGTGATCGTTCCTCCCGTCCTCCCCCTGATCGTTCTTCCCGTCCTCTACAAGACGCTTCTCTATACTGTCTTGTAGATGAAAGTTCATCAGACGGTGATAATGATGTTGTACAAAACACCTCTTGACTTTTATATACTTTGAACTAAACAAATATAACCAGTTTTTGAACTTGTTGTAATTAGTTTTAAGTTTTAACTTGGTTTTGGATTGTTATGTTCAATTGAACTTTAATTTGTTAGTTTTAAAGTATTTATTGAATGTTTAGTTGTTGTTGTGTTGTTGTATTGTTGTTGTTGTTGTTGTTGTGTTGTTGTTGTTGTTGTGTTGTTGTTGTTGTTTTTGTATTGGTATGATGGCAGGTGGTGTAGCTACCAAAACAGGCATTTTATGCCAAAATTAAACCCAGAAAAACCAATCAAAGTTGGTCGGTTTTTAATAAAAATAATAATAATTGTTACCGACTAAAGTTGGTCGGTATTTATTAAAAAAAAATTTAATTGACTATTACCGACCAAAGTTGGTCGGTTAATGAACAATGAATTCCCAGAATTCAACATTACCGACCAACTTTGGTCGGTATGTTACCTGCACTGTTGGGGTTACCGACCAACGTTGGTCGATAATGTTAAATTTTAATTATTTTTAAAAAAATATATATTTTCAGTTACCGATCAACTTTGGTCGGTTTTTTTAATTTTAATAATTAATAAAAAAAACATAAATTAAATACACCGACCAACTTTGGTCGGTAAAATTAAATTAATAAAATATGTTTCCGACCAAAGTTGGTCGGTAAATCATTTAAATTCTTCAGATGATTGTTTTAATATACCGATCAACGTTGGTCGGTATATTAAAACGACCATCAAAATACCGTCCAAGCGTATTTGGCCACATTTTGATCGGTAATTGGTCATAACTGACCAAAGTTGATCGTTTTTTCTAGTGGGTATTTAGCGGATTTCTAGTAGTGGGTTACCAAAGTCAACCTTTGGCATGACCGTTGGATTGCCCCTAATTTCTCCTTACGACAACTTATCCAAGGCCCCTTAATAAGAATGAACTTTCTTTGCTCGTTAGCCATATCTTCCAACCTCCGACCTTTGATCTCGCACTACTCTCATTTGTCCTGCCTTCCCATATTCAACTCCTCATCACCAACACTTACGCCAACAATAATGTAACTTCGTAAGACACACCATACTGGCACCCCATATCCAATGGCACCTTCTCTACTTCATCCGCCTACTCCTTAGAAGTGGCTCTGGACCACTTCTACCCTTAACAAAATTAAGCACTTCCTTTGGCTCCTCCTTCATCGTGCTTTATCTACCGGCCGTCATTTGCTACATTCCAGACACAATATCATTTCTAATACCACTTGCCCCGTTTGCTCCCACCCATTGGAAGACTTACTTCATATATTCACTCAATGTCCATCGGCAATCCGAATATGGAACCACTTTCATTCTGCCCACTGATCATGCGCGATGGCTACAATATCTCTGTCAATCCACCTCCTTAATTAACCTATGCTCTTCTGTCCCTGCTAATCACTCGCTACCATAATACCTTCTTGCACCGCTTATCCAGTGGAATTAATATTCGGTTTACTCGTTATCACAACCTCTTCCACAATTCCACTATCCTTGTCTCCCCGCAAAACATTGCTATCCAAGCTGTTGCGACCAAAAATACGCAAGTGCACGTGATCGTCAAGTAATAAAGTAGTGAGTAGAGTATCGTTCCCACGAAGACTTGTGATTAACTGTTGACTGATTTAAACTCAATTAACTTATCTATCCAAGAAGTTCTCCACAAAATAGAGATATCACTAATTTACTACCTAAATTATCAAGCAATAATGTAACTAGAATAATTAATCAAACAACCAGCAATTTTCGAGAAACAAACAGTAGGAGAGGATATTCCAGGGTCACGGGCTAATTGACAATCGTGTTGTGTTCTTGGCTTAAAACGACTAATTGATTTATCTGGATTGTTGATTGACAGGGTTGATATTACTCATAAGAATATGTCGAGTTCTTACTCGCCTATTCAAGCTAACTCAATGCCTATATGTCTATGGAATTAAGGTTAACAAAAATGCATTTACAATTCCTGTATTTCAACCGAGCAAGGCAATTGGGTATATGTCTATCTCAATTGCGAATCCGTTCCCCGATGCCCAGGTTCAAGAACTTGCTCTATTTAATTCTATTGCAATCTAAAGTTTCCACTTTCGAGTTCAACCAAAGATTCGTAGATAGTATTTCACTGTTAGCTACTCAGCAAAATAATTAAAATCAGAATTAAATAAACAACCCAATATGATAAACCAACTTCGTCGAATTAAACGTCAAACAACAACTTTCATGTTTTACCCATGACCCTAGAACAATGGTTTTAGCCACTCATACTAGTGTTCAACACAATAGGGTTTAATTTCATCACAAATAGCAAAAACAAAGGGAAGAAAAGAAAAAACTTGATGATCCAATCTCCTCCTTGCCTCTTGCCTCTCTATACCTTGCACTAGCCTATCAAAAACTCGATCCTTACTCCTTGGGCGAGCTTGAGTTTATATAGGTTAAGTAGGGTTTCCCCCAGATTTCCAATTTTACCCCTGAATAAACCTTCCCGAAATTTGGACTAGCGCGGTCGCGCACCTGGGCGCGCATTTGACCGCTCTAGTTGGCATGTGTTCTGTCTTGGGTGATAACTGTGATTTTAACACGTTTTATGCCCATACTTGCCTATGCTTTATGTATGATTTGCCATAAAATAAACCCAGAATGCTTATAAATTGCACTTGATTGCAGGTTTGAGCAACAAGATGACGAAAGTCAAAAATCGGCTCAAAACGGAGTGAAACCTGCTCAAGTGTCAAAGATCATGAAAGCAAGGATATTCAGAACTTGGTGCGGACCGCACCATCATGTCATGCGGCCGCACCATAGGAGTTCAGAGAGTTGGCATTCTCAGTTCCAGCCAATGCGGCCGCACTACAAGTTCACGCGGTCCGCACCACAAAAGTTCAGAGACCATCACAAGCCACTCATACGGCCGCACTACAAGTTCACGCGGTCCGCGCCAGTCATCATGCGGCCGCACTTCATCATTGTGCGGTCCGCGTCAACATCTTCAGAAGGCAAGTCCCAGAAGTCAAGCAACCCAGTGCGGCCGCGTGTCAACTTTGTGCGGACCGCACGGACCCCGCAGGGATATTTTTGTCCGATTTTTCTTAACTTAGTATAAATAGAATATTTGCCATTTTTAGGGTACGAATTAGATACCAGAGAGCTGCTGCACTCGTGAGACAAAAGTTTTAGCCTATTTTAGG
>NW_017672255.1:85209-123484 GCF_001879085.1 Nicotiana attenuata | reverse complement strand
TAGTGGTTTATGTATTTGCTTTCGACTGGGGTCATAATGATTTTCTTGGTTCTAGACATCAATTGCGCGTGGTCGTCAATTTCGAGCAGGGTGATTTGAGGTGTTCCAGTGCGGACCGGTGTTTGGGTAGGGTCGCGCGTTGCAGCAAAGTTATGTGGAGGTATGACCTTGTGGGATAGATTCGTGTATTCTGTTTCTATGATGTGAGACAGGCTCTAATTCTACTCTTCCAGTTATTCTTTCTTCTTGCCTTACTAACTTGCAGGTTGAGGCCACTGTGGAGGTGCTCCAAAAGCGAAAAAGGGCAATAGGATGGACTTTGGCAGACATCAGGGGAATAAGCCCCGCATTTTGCATGCATAAGATCATTTTGGAGGAGGATGCACGGCCATCTCTTGAACATCAAAGGAGACTCAATGGGATGATGCAAGAAGTGGTAAAGAAGGAGGTTATCAAGTGGCTTGACGCCGGTGTGGTTTACCCGATCTCGGACAGTTCATGGACCTCTCCGGTCCAATGTGTGCCAAAGAAGGGTGGAATGACGGTAGTGACCAATGCCAACAATGAGTTGATTCCTACTAGGACAGTTACGGGTTGGAGAGTGTGTATGGACTATAGAAAGCTGAACAAGGTGACAAGAAAAGATCATTTCCCACTACCATTCTTGGACCAAATGCTTGATCGTCTTGCGGGCCGGGCCTTTTATTGTTTTCTAGATGGCTACTCGGGGTATAATCAAATTTTCATTGCCACAGAGGATCAGGGGACGACAGGAGACCCCATGCATGTGGACCAGGCTTGAGGAGCCTCTCTATATCCTTTTACTATGTTTTGAGCTTATCTTGGTAGTTGGCATTGGGGACAATGCCAGCTTTTATTCGTGGGGGTGCGCCCTACCATTTTGATTCTGATACATTGGATGACTGTATATATTTATTTCATTTCTAGTCTATGTTTTGGATTGTTTTTGGTTTTTAAATAATTGGCCTGTATGTAATTTTTAACTTTGGCTACTTTTAGACTCTTATGTATATATTCATCCTGTTGTATATTCTACTCCCCATTGTACATATTCATTTGGTTTTTCTAATTTTCGTTCAAATTTTTTGTTTTTTTTAGCCTAGTAGTGAGGCTCGTAGCCTTTGTTTCGGTTTTAGTGTTTTCAATAAGCCCTTGGTTTTCTTAATGCCACGGTTCTTTCCAAGGGTAGTGTGTTGTGCGAACCGGGTGGCTCTTCCCAATGATAGATGGCGTAACAACCTTCTTAAGGGTTTGAGTCTGTTTTTGATTTTTTCTTCTTTTGATTTTCAAATTTTGTAGTTAAGAGGACCTCAGGCAAGCTTCACTTGGGCCTAACACATTTGCCTTTGATCCCATGGTCAAAGACATAAGTTTGTGTTAGGATGGTGAAAAATTGTGGCCTTGAGACTCTTGTGTTGACCAAACAATCATCATATGGTCGTGTGGGGCCATTGTGCGCTTGAATTGGAACTAAGGTCGTTGTGGGCTCTCAACTCGATGTCTTTAGCAAACCCTGAGTGTGTGTGTGGTGAGAATTTGAATCATGAGTCTAAGTTCCAAGCCAATGGTCTAGAACTTGCCCTGAATGTTTGTTGAGGCGAAATCATAGGTGAAACTTGACTTGACAAGTGAATATAGGCCCTCCTTGATCCGAACTTCCAAATTTGAACAATTTCCATAACCTACCAATGAAATGATCCCTAGTTAAACCCTTTTGAGCCTTAACCTTCTTCTTTCATGAACCAAAGCTACAAGCCTATATCCATTCTCAATGAGACTCTCTCTTGGCACCCAAATCTTCCCTTGAGCGATGGCAGATACCTAAGTTGGGGGGGTTGAGACAAGAAAGGACTCAATGCGGTAAAGAGGCACAAAAGCAAAAGAAAAGGGAGGCAATGAAAAAGAGAAAAAGACAAAAAGAAATGCAAAAGTGAATAAGAACCGAAAAAGGGGATTCAAAGAAAACAAAGTGAAAAAGGTTGTGTAAAAGTAGAAAAAGAAGAAAGGGTTGAAGTGCAAAAGAAAGAGTGACAATGTGTCTCTCTAACCCCTTGAAAGAATTGAAAGAAGTGAAACACTCAAATGAGTCAAAAAGTATGCCATGAAGCATCAAAAGAAGTGCTAAGGGGAAGATTGAACCTAAATGAACAAAAAACTTATCCTACCTTCACCCAAAAGCCTTCACAAAGACTCCTCAAAAGCCCTATATGATCTTGAGTTGAGGGAAGCCTACATTAGTGGATACTTACATAAGGGGCAAGCATATGGTACCTAAAGTTGGACTTATGACCTTCTTTGCGAGAGAAATGAGTGAAAACAAAAATCCATCAACCTCGGGTTGTGTGTCAATACTCTAAAAAGTGAGGTTCGCTTAGGGAGAGTTGAGGATGTGTGAGTTTGGGTCCCACAAAGACCAAGGTATTTGAGAAAAGCGCCTTGATGAAATGAGTCAACCCTTGATGCTCTCGTGTCACATTTGAACCATAGTTCTTACAAGATTAAAAATGTGTTAATGATGCATTCGTATTGAGGGCAATTGTTAGTCCCAATTGATGCGTGATGAGGCTTCCTTAGGATAAGCTGGAATTACTTGGATGTTTCCCTTTGAGGGGTGGGTCTTGTTTTACTTGCTTGAGGACAAGCAAAGGTTTAAGTTTGGGGGAGTTGATAACTGTGATTTTAACACGTTTTATGCCCATACTTGCCTATGCTTTATGTATGATTTGCCATAAAATAAACCCAGTATGCTTATAAGTTGCGCTTGATTGCAGGTTTGAGCAACAAGATGACGAAAGTCAAAAATCGGCTCGAAACGGAGTGAAACCTGCTCAAGTGTCAAAGATCATGAAAGCAAGGATATTCAGAACTTGGTGCGGACCGCACCATCATGTCATGCAGCCTCACCATAGGAGTTCAGAGAGTTGGCATTCTTAGTTCCAGCCAATGCGGCCGCACTACAAGTTCACGCGGTCCGCACCACAAAAGTTCAGAGACCATCACAAGCCACTCATGCGGCCGCACTACAAGTTCACGCGGTCCGCGCCAGTCATCATGCGGCCGCACTTCATCATTGTGCGATCCGCGTCAACATCTTCAGAAGGCAAGTCTCAGAAGTCAAGCAACCCAGTGCGGCCGCGTGTCAACTTCGTGCGGACCGCACGGACCTCGCAGGGGTATTTTTGTCCTATTTTTCTTAACTTAGTATAAATAGAATATTTGCCATTTTTAGGGTACGAATTAGATACCAGAGAGTTGCTGCACTCGTGAGACAAAAGTTTTAGCCTATTTTGGGCATTTTCATCTTGTCTTAACGTCGATTCTTGTAGATTTACATTCTAGTTAATTAATATGTTCATTTTATCTATTTCTTCTTCAATTCTGTTGTTATTATGGCTAGCTAAACCCATAAGCTAGGGTTGTGGCTCAACCCTAGTGTGGGTAATTAATGGGTATGATTGTTTAATGCTTGAATGATGTTGGGTGTTTGATATTTGGGTTAATTTTATGTTTTCACTTGGATTTGGTGGTTGCAAACACTAAGTCTAGCTTAGTGGGTCTTGACTCTTCTTGAGAAAGAGTGTTTATGACTCCAGAATTAACCCAACAAGGAATTGGGATGGACCTATGAGAATGGTAGTCTCAATTAACGGGTAAAACCTCGAGAGAGTAATTACCCAACTTGAACCCTAAGTTGCTTGGTTTGTTAGCCTACCCAATTGGTCTCGAGAGAGTCAATTGGGCAAAATCATTCTTTCTACCGAGAGGCATAAGCCCCATAATCATCATTCTCGTATTAGGAATCTCTACCCGTTAGTTGACCACCTAGGTAAATGCCACGACCCTAGTGTCTTTCTCTATCTTGCATACAACCTAGACTTAATATCTTAGCATAATTTAGTTATAATTAGTAGTTGTTAAATTGTAGTTGATAATCACAATAAAAAAAACCCAAAAACGATAGAAGATCAATTAGAAGCAAACTCGCATTTCTAGGCTAAACAAATATCCAACTCCCTTCCTAGCTCCCTTGTGAAATTGACCCCGATACCACTATTGGGTAAAAGTATTAGCGCCCACTCTTCCAAAGGTTCAGTCCGCTGCGACCTAATCACTAGGTGCGCATATTTTAGCGCGGGCGCGCACCTGGGCGCGCTAGCCCAGGTCTTCCTTTTCTTGATTTTCTTCCTCGTCTTCGTGCGTACTCAGCTCCGAGGGGTCGTTCTTGCTCTAAAATAGTTCCATTCATCTCTCTAAAGCATCACATAGGCTCCTCGTCCTGCAATATGTAAAAATTACAATTAGAGCCCATTTTTAATCAATTAACCACATTATGACATTGGAACATAATCAAGCGGGAGCATAAACAATCGCTAAATTACCTAGATTTAGCCTATTATCAACACCCCAGACTTAATTCATTGCTAGTCCTCGAGCAATCACACTATACTTTCTAGAGGTTCCTTCACTCAACCATTTCCCCTAACGCATTACACCTAGAACAATTTACTTACATTACGCCTAGTAGTGAACAATCCTAGCCTCACAAGTCGACTCTCAAGTGCCATGCAATATTCATACTTCCTCAAAGTACTCTACACAGAAGTCAAGACTTGCCTTTCCTTCACGAATCACATGCCCTCACAGTAAGAAGCTGAACATGAACCAAAAATTTGAGAATAAAATCAATCCGCACATTTGAGTCTCATGCTCACATATATCAAAGGAAATCGCTCACCCTCACAAAAGAAATCACATGCATGCAATTGGTACCATAAGCTTGCCCTTAATGTAAATCTCTACTAATGTAGGCTCTCTCGATCTAAAATCAATTAGGATTTTTTTATGGTTGTAATGTGGGCTAAGGGACGGGTAGGATATATTTAGGAATAGTGGTTCACCCTCCTAAGCACTTTAACACATCACATAATCAACTTTAAGCGCAAATTCTTCAATCTACTTCACTTTCACAAACAACATCACCCCCAACAATGTTCCCTTCTTCTTTAAGCACTACATTAATTCATACCCACTAGCAGTAACAAGACAACAATGTATTCATCTCTATTTTTCTTCACATTATTCTCTTTTTTTTTTCAAAACTTTTTCAATTTCTGCTAGTGGTGTATTATTTTACAAAACAAGTGCACCTTTCTCCCTTTTATTGGCTCCACTCAAAAGCCACCCCACACTTAGTTCCTTCTTACTTCTTTTAGCGCTCATCTCACAATTAAAGTGCTTTAAGAGGTAAAAGGATCAAAACAATGTCAATTAAGAATAAAAAGGGTATAGGCTTGTAATGTGGGTACCAAATAAAAGTCTATAGGCTCAAAAGGGTTGACTAGGGATAAATTTTATTTGTGGTAAGCAATTAAGCTCAAAGAGATCAAAGAAAGCCTAAAATCATTTTTCAAACCGAGCATCACCTAAAATTTCGCTTCGACTCACAAACCGGGCAGGTTCTAGACACAAGTACAATACATGGACTACACAAAAACCTCACCACACATGGCACATGACTCGTTTAAGATCAGCTCATCATGACACTCCAGTACGAGCATTCAATTCAGTAACAAACATACAAATTAAGGCACTTTAGTGAGATTCAACAAATAAGACTAAGCGTTACACTTTAGGGTCTATTGTGTTCCGGTGTATCAACGCTATGGGTTCTCCTTTGATTTTCTAGCTCGTAGCCCATTAACCTAATCTACAAATAAAAAAAACAAAAATAAAAAAAACTACCTAAACCCGGTTCAAGTTAAACCCTTGGAAAAGAACCGTGGTATAAAGAAAAACCAAGGGGGAGTTGCTACACTACCTAAGAAAAAAAATAAAAAAATCTTTTTGGTGTTTTTTCTAGACTAACTTCCCTCAAGAAAATTGTCCAAAGGATCCGTCATCAGGAAGAGTCTACGTATTTTTTTTTTTTTCGACTTAATCCCTCAAGAACCCCGTCGAAAGGGATGCGTCGTCGGGACGAGCCATTTATCTATTTTAAACTAATGAATCCTACTTAACGCTAAACTATCAAAATCAAATAAAACAAAACACAAGCAACATTCAAATGATTCAACTACATACATACATACACTGAAGTACCCCCACCCCACACTTAAAAATGAAGACATGTCCCCATGGCTTAAAATATGAAAGAGCAGTGAGGCTAAGTAACTTTCCTGAAGTGTCACTCCTGGTCGGAGACATTGTCGGGGTTGACGTGGCACGCACGACCCAGAGCTCGCAGCCATCCCATGAATTTCTTTTCCGACTTCACTTGTCGGTCAGCTATCGCGTCTACTCAGGTGCCCAAATCAGTCATGGATGTCCGCAAACCAGCCATCTCCTGCTCCAAAGCAGTGAAACGGGACACCCGGGCAGCTCCTGAAGATGTCGCAGTCCCAGATGGTCCTGCAGCTGCTACACCTCGCTCCTGAGCCTGTGGTGCGGCCTCCACGTTCTCCTCAGCATCCCCCTCATCATCAGAATCATCAGAGCTACTACTCTCCGCCACCTCAACTACTTCCGGCTCCTTGCCCGTGGTCACCTTATCAGCACGGAACTTGCCCTCCTTTTTTACCAACCCATCCACAGCTAGATTTTCGGGTACCCGAGCATCCCTGCATAGTTGAGTCACTAAAGAGGGAAAAAAGAATCCATACCTTTTGACTCGACTTCGGATGAATATCTCATCATGCATCACTTTGGCCACATCGAAGTCGTAACCATTTACAAAGCACCAAATCAAGGCAGCTCGGGGCCCATTTACTTCTGTAGTATTGTGAGACGGAATCAAGCGGTTGTTGATGAGGTGCAACCAGCACTTCCCTTCAAAGGTGAGTATTGAGGAGTGGAATTTCTCCCTATTGTCCATCCAGACCACTTCTTTTCCGGGCACACAAATTGTCTCAAAAAATCGCGCCCATTTTCCGTCGTTCATTGGGTGGCGGCCGTACTCATAGAAGTAATCACCAGCATCCGGAGGTGGAGGCAGCTGGTAGGCTGTCCGTATTGCCTCAATAGAAGCATTTACCGCCCTTCGGCGCACCGTGACAACTCCATGACATGCTCCGGTACATTTGCATAAAATTCACGCACAACCATTGCATTACCCTCACCGGGCTCATTGATGAAGGTTTGCAACCCTCGCCTCACCAATTCATTATACATGCGCGGGCAGTGGTGCTGGAGCCATCCGACGTGAATACCCCTCTCCGAAATTGGCTTTCTACGAGCCTTTTTCGTAAAGCGGTCCTGAGCTGCAGCTGAAACAAATTTAGTAGCATCAAAGGAGCGTGCATGTGCAGCCCCTCTTGACCTAGATGAACCAGCCTGATTGCTCGATGAGGCCCCTGTGGCGCGTCTTTTCCTAGATGGAGTCATGATATCTGCAAAATGGGACACATTAGCTCAGCCCAATCAAAAATTTGTGACGCAATGCGGTTACTCAGACTTCACACGCATATGTGGTCACAAACTGCGTAATCACGTTCAATGGGGCCTTTCCACAAACACCTTGTGGGCATTAGACCTTCTCAACTCCTTTTAACTTGTTAGAACAATAATCTACCACATATTCTCACCAAGATCACAAATTAGGGGGGGGGGGGGGAGGAATCCACCCCACACTTATCATTCACCAACACCTCAACATATTTCACTAATTTCTCTACACAAAACCAAAGAACAACTACTACAACAATGGCATTTAACTATAGAAAAATCTGAAAAATAAAAAGAGAAAAAGAGAAGAAAAAGAAACTAGGGATCATACCTGTAATGGGAGATGATGGTGAGTAGAGAAATTAGTTGGAGAAGAAGATGGGTGAGCTTGGGAGGGAAAGAAATCGGGACTTTTGGTGATGGAGGAAGGGTGTGGTGATGTTTGTTTGGGGGAAGTAGAAGAGGGTTTGGGAAATAGAGGATGAGTTCGATGGGAGGGTATTAGATTAAGGGGGGTATTAAAACCTAAACCAAATAAAGGAAAAGAGAATAAATAAAAAAAAAAACTTAAGTACTAAAAAAATACGGGCGACAAATTTACGGAACTAGCGCGCCCAGGTGCGCGGTCGCGCTAGTTTTAGCGCGGCCAAAATAAAATGTAATGGAATTAGCGCGCTCAGATGCGCGCCCATATGCGTGACCGCGCTAGTAGCGCGGTCAGATGCGCGACCGTGCTATTTTTAGCGCGACCTAAGACAGAAGCTGAGCAAATTAGCGCGCCCAGATGCGCGTCCAGTATCGCGAGCGCGTACCTGGGGAATTTTTTTTTCAACTTTTCACCTATTCGCACCTCTGTCGATGGCCTTAGCACTTGCCCATTGTCACCTGCATTGGTTAGAATTTCCTAAAACTCAAAATCAACAACTAATACTATCGTTGGGTTGCCTCCCAACCAGCGCCTTATTTAACGTCGTGGCACGACGGTTACAACAATACAATGGGTTGCCTCCCATCAAGCGCCTGATTTAACGTCGCGACACGACCCAACACGTTTTCTAGCATCCGTCAAATCCACCGAGGTCTTGTGACGTGCTATGTCACCACCCCAGTAATGTTTTATCCTCTGACCATTTACCAGGAACGTACCAGTTGAACTCATATCCCTCAACTCCACAGCGCCATGAGGCTTCACACTCACCACAACAAAAGGGCCTGACCAACGAGATTTAAGCTTTACGGAAAACGCTTCAACCTCGAATTGAATAAAAGAACTTCTTGCCCTGGCTCAAACTCTCGATGATGGATGTGCTTGTCGTGCCACCTTTTTGTCTTCTCTTTATACAATTTTGCATTTTCATATGCATGCAACCGAAACTCATCAAGCTCGTTGAGTTGCAGCAACCTCTTCTCACCAGCTAAGTCCCCATCCATATTCAGCTTTTTAATGGCCCAATAGGCCTTGTGTTCGAGCTCGACGGGCAAGTGACATGCCTTCCCATAAACCAATTTGTACGGAGAAGCACCTATGGGAGTTTTGTATGCAGTGCGATATGCCCACAGTGCGTCGTCTAGCTTCCCGGCCCAATCCTTTCTATTCCCACTAACTGTCTTCTCAAGAATTTGCTTCACCTCTCTGTTCGACACTTCCACTTGACCACTCGTCTGGGGGTGATAGGCAGTGGAAACCTTATGCTTGACTCCGTACTTTGCAAGAACATTATTTAGCAGTTTGTTGTAGAAGTGCGTTCCTCCATCACTGATCAACACTCTTGGAGTTCCAAAGCGTGTAAAGATGTGCTTCTTGACAAAGCTTACCACAACCTTTGCATCATTAGTAGGAAGAGCAATGGCCTCCACCCACTTGGAAACATAGTCGACTGCCACCAAGATGTACCTATGACCATTAGAGGGTGGAAACGGTCCCATGAAATCAATCCCCCACACATCAAAAAGCTCCACTACTAGAATGTTTTGCAGCGGCATCTCGTGCCTCTTTGTGATCGTTCCGGTTCTTTGGCACCTGTCACACATTTTAACAAAGGCATGTGCATCCTTAAACAATTTGGGCCAATAGAAACCTGATTGTAGAACTTTCTGGGCGGTCCTATCACCACCATGATGACCTCCGTATGGTGAGGCGTGACAGTCATGAAGTTGGCATTCATCTCCTCCCCAGGAACACATCTTCGCACCAACTCATCTGCACAGAGCCTGTATAAGAATGGCTCATCCCACATGTAGAGCCTCACATCATGCAGGAACCTTCTTCTATTATCTGGTGTCAACTCTGGTGGTGTCACCCCACTTGCAATAAAATTCACATAATCTGCATACCACGGGGCTGTGCTTGAGGCAATTACCAATAACTGCTCATCAGGGAATGTTTCTTTGATTACACCCCCTTCAGCTACATGATTCTGTTTTCTAATCTGGACAAGTGATCAGCCACTTAATTCTCTATTCCTTTGCGATCTCGGATCTCTAAGTCGGACTCTTGCAAGAGGAGGTCCCAGCGAATCAGTCTCGGCTTGGCGTCTTTCTTCTCAAACAGATACCTGATAGCTAAATGATCTGTGTAGACGATGACTTTGGTCCCCAGTAGATATGACCTGAACTTGTCAAACGCCCACACCACTGCAAGCAACTCTTTTTCAGTAACTGTGTAATTTATCTGAGCTGGATTCAGAGTTTTGCTCGCATAGTAGATGGAGTGAAAAATTTTATTTCTCCTTTGCCCTAACATAGCTCCCACAGCTATGTCACTCGCATCACACATCAACTCAAAGGGTTGCCCCCAATCCGGGGCAATGATAATTGGTGCAGTCACTAGCTTTCCCTTCAGCTCCTCAAATGCTTTCAGACAGGCATCATCGAACTTGAAGGGGACATCTTTCTCGAGCAGCCTGCACAAGGGAGAGGAAATTTTCGAAAAATCTTTAATGAAGCGACGATAAAAACTTTCATGGCCCAAGAAACTGCGAATGCCTTTGACAGATGTTGGTGGAGACAATTTTTCAATCGCTTCCACCTTTGCCTTGTCCACCTGCAAACCATTTTTAGACACCTTGTGCCCCAAAACTATACCTTCACGTACCATGAAATGGCACTTCTCCCAGTTTAGCACTAAGTTAGTTTCTTCACACCTAGCAAGCACTTTATCGAGATTCATCAAGCAGTTATCAAAAGAACATCCAAACACAGAAAAATCATCCATGAATACTTCCACAAACCTCTTGACCATGTCAGTAAAAATAGCCATCATACACCTTTGAAAAGTCGCAGGTGCGTTACAAAGACCAAAGGGCATTCTCTTGAACGCATACGTGCCATAGGGGCACGTAAATGTGGTCTTCTCTTGGTCCTCTGAGGCTATAGAAATCTGATTATACCCCGAGTAACCATCTAAGAAGCAGTAGTACTCCTGGCCAGCTAATCTATCAAGCATTTGGTCAATAAAGGGGAGGGGGAAGTGGTCCTTCCGGGTGGCATTGTTCAATTTTCTATAATCAATAGAAATCCTCCACCTAGTGACAGTTCTTGTGGGGATCAAATCATTATTTTCATTAACTACTACAGTCATCCTCCCTTTCTTGGGTACACATTGAACGGGACTTACCCATTTGCTGTCTGAGATAGGAAATACAATACCTGCATCAAGCCATTTAATCACTTCTTTTCTTACCACCTCTTTCATGATTGGATTTAGTCGGCGTTGTTGCTCTACACTGGGCTTGTGTCCATCCTCCATGAGGATTTTGTGAATGCAAAAGGCTGGACTAATGCCCTTTATGTCAAACATCGTCCACCCAATTGCTCGTTTGTGCTCACGTAGCACTCTCAACAGCTTCTCTTCCTGCAATTTAGATAAGTCAGAATAAACAATCACAGGTAAAGTATCAGAGTCACCCAAATAAGCATATTGAAGGTGAGGTGGGAGAGGTTTAAGCTCCAGTTTTGGGGCTTCCGCATTCCTCAATGGACGGCTTTGGGGGTGGTCCTTCTGGCCTGTTCAAAGGCTCAAAGGGGTGTACCCCTTGCATGTACGCACAAGACGTATCTAAGATGTGCATCATCTCCTCAACCTCATCATCACTCCCCAGGCTATCAAACAACATAAGTGCTTTCTCTAGAGAATCATCTAGATATACACTTGGGTCATTAATTTGTTCATCAGCCTCAATAACAGATATCATTGAGAGCTCCTCATAGTGGCGGGGAAGTTGGATTGCTTTGTATACATTAAAAACTGCTTCCTCGTCATCTACCCTCAAGATCATTTTTCCCTCTCTCACTTTGATAATTGCATCACCAGTAGCCAAGAGAGGTCGTCCCAATATGATTGGAACCAGCTCATCAGCCTCATAGTCAAGGATAATGAAATCAGCCGGGAAGATAAATTTTCTAATTTGCAGCAACACATCTTCAATCACCCCCTCAGGGTGTGCTATCGATCTACCAGCCAGCTGCAGCATCACAGTAGCTGGCCTTGGGGATCCCAGACCCAATTGCTTGAACAAAGATAGGGGCATCAGATTTATGCTTGCCCCCAAATCACAAAGAGCACGTACCACATCAATATTACCAATTCGCACAGGGATGGTGAAGCTGCCAGGATCATTAAGCTTTTGAGGGAGCTTATTTTGGACCCTTGAAGTGCACTCCTCAGTAAGTGCGAATGTCTCAAATTCAGTCAATCTTCTCTTGTGAGCCACTATATCTTTTATGTACTTGGCATATTTTGGAATTTCACGAAGCACATCAACAAGTGGAATATTCAATTGAACCTGGCTCAACATGGAGAGAAATTTGCTGAACATGCGATCATCATTCTTTTTCTGCAGTCTCAGGGGGAAAGGGGGTGGTGGCCTTGGGGCCCCCACTGGCTCTGGAATTTCAGCTGCATTCTTTGACTCTTGTGTTACTTTAGGGATCAACTCCCCCTCAGGTATGGGCTTATCATTTCTCTTCTTTGGCACTTCCTCTAGATCCCTCCCATTTCTAAGTGTAACTGCATTCACTTGAGGGTTCTTCTCTGTATCACTTGGGAGAGCGCCTGCAGGTCTGGTGTTTTGATTTGTTGCTAACTGCCCCATCTGCCTCTCAGGATTTCTAAAATCGGTCCTAAGCTGCTGATTGTCAATCAACAACTTCTTTAGCAAATCATTGGTGCTTTCTTCCATTTGTTGGGGGTGGCCTTTGAGGCTGATTGAAACCCCCTTGCGGTCTATGCTGATTCTGATTCTGCTGATTTCCACCCCATGAGAAGTTGGGATGATTCCTCCAATTTGGATTGTAAGAATTTCCGTATTGAGCATGCTGATTCGGTGGACCTCTGTTATGTTGCCCCACATAATAGATGANTCCCCATCAAGCGCCTGATTTAACGTCGCGGCACGTCCCAACACGTTCTCAAGCATCCATCAAATCCACCGAGGTCTTGTGACGTGCAATATCACCACCCCAGTAATGTTTTATCCTCTGACCGTGTACCAAGAACGTACCAGTTGAAATCATATCCCTCAACTCCACAACGCCATGAGGCTTCACACTCACCACAACAAAAGGGCCTGACCAACGAGATTTAAGCTTTCCGGGAAAAAGCTTCAACCTCGAATTGAATAAAAGAACTTCTTGCCCTGGCTCAAACTCTCGATGGTGGATGTGCTTGTCGTGCCACCTTTTTGTCTTCTCTTTATACAATTTTGCATTCTCGTATGCATGCAACCGAAATTCATCAAGCTCGTTGAGTTGCAGCAATCTCTTCTCACCAGCTAAGTCCCCATCCATATTCAGCTTTTTAATGGCCCAATAGGCCTTGTGTTCAAGCTCGACGGGCAAGTGACATGCCTTCCCATAAACCAATTTGTACGGAGAAGCACCTATGGGAGTTTTGTATGCAGTGCGATATGCCCACAGTGCGTCGTCTAGCTTGCTGGCCCAGTCCTTTCTATTTCCACTCACTGTTTTCTCAAGAATCTGCTTCACCTCTCTGTTCGATACTTCCACTTGACCACTCGTTTGGGGTGGTAGGCAGTAGAAACCTTGTGCTTGACTCCGTACTTTGCAAGAACATTATTCAGCAATTTGTTGCAGAAGTGCGTTCCTCCATCACTGATCAACACTCTAGGAGTTCCAAAGCATGTAAAGATGTGCTTCTTGACAAAGTTTACCACAACCTTTGCATCATTAGTGGGAAGAGCAATGGCCTCCACCCACTTGGAAACATAGTCGACTGCCACCAAGATGTACCTATGACCATTAGAGTGTGGAAACGGTCCCATGAAATCGATCCCCCAAACATCAAAAAGCTCCACTACCAGAATGTTTTGCAGCGGCATCTCGTGCTTCTTTGTGATCGTTCCGGTTCTTTGGCACCTGTCACACATTTTAACAAAGGCATGTGCATCCTTAAACAATTTTGGCCAATAGAAACCTGATTGTAGAACTTTCTGGGCGGTCCTATCACCACCATGATGACCTCCGTATGGTGAGGCGTGACAGTCATGAAGTATGGCATTCATCTCCTCCTCAGGAACACATCTCCGCACCAACTGATCTGCACAGAGCCTGTATAAGAATGGCTCATCCCACATGTAGAGCCTCACATCATGCAGGAACCTTCTTCTATTATCTGGTGTCAACTCTGGTGGTGTCACCCCACTTGCAATAAAATTCACATAATCTGCATACCACGGGGCTGTGCTTGAGGTAATCGCCAATAACTGCTCATCAGGGAATGTTTCTTTGATTACACCCCCTTCAGCTACATGGTTCCGATTTTCTAATCTGGACAAGTGATCAGCCACTTGATTCTCTGTTCCTTTGCGATCTCGGATCTCTAAGTCAAACTCTTGCAAGAGGAGGACCCACCGAATCAGTCTCGGCTTGGCGTCTTTCTTCTCAAACAGATACCTGATAGCTGAATGATCTGTGTAGACGATGACTTTGGTCCCCACTAGATATGATCTGAACTTGTCAAACGCCCACACCACTGCAAGCAACTCTTTTTCAGTAACTGTGTAATTCATCTGGGCTGGATTCAGAGTTTTGCTCGCATAGTAGATGGAGTGAAAGATTTTATTTCTCCTTTGTCCCAACACAGCTCCCACAGCTATGTCACTCGCATCACACATCAACGCAAAGGGTTGCCCCCAATCCGGGGCAATGATAATTGGTGCAGTCACTAGCTTTCCCTTCAGCTCCTCAAATGCTTTCAGACAGGCATCATCGAACTTGAAGGGGACATCTTTCTCGAGCAACCTGCACAAGGGAGAGGAAATTTTCGAAAAATCTTTAATGAGACGATAAAAACCTGCATGGCCCAAGAAACTACGAATGCCTTTGACAAATGTTGGTGGAGGCAATTTTTCAATCGCTTCCACCTTTGCCTTTTCAACCTGCAAACCATTTTTAGACACCTTGTGCCCCAAAACTATACCTTCACGTACCATGAAATGGCACTTCTCCCAGTTTAGCACTAAGTTAGTTTCTTCACACCTAGCAAGCACTTTATCGAGATTCATCAAGCAGTTATCAAAAGAACAACCAAACAAAGAAAAATCATCCATGAACACTTCCACAAACCTCTCAACCATGTCAGTAAAAATGGCCATCATACACCTTTGAAAAGTCGCAGGTGCATTACAAAGACCAAAGGGCATTCTCTTGAACGCATACGTGCCATAGGGGCACGTAAATATGGTCTTTTCTTGGTCCTCTGGGCTATAGAAATCTGATTATACCCCGAGTAACCATCCAAGAAGAAGTAGTACTCCTGGCCAGCTAATCTATCAAGCATTTGGTCAATAAAGGGGAGGGGGAAGTGGTCCTTCCGGGTGGCATTGTTCAATTTTCTATAATCAATACAAATCCTACACCCAATGACAGTTCTTGTGGGGATCAAATCATTATTTTCATTAACTACTACAGTCATCCCCCCTTTCTTGGGTACACATTGAACGGGACTTACCCATTTGCTGTCTGAGATAGGAAATACAATACATGCATCAAGCCACTTAATCACTTCTTTTCTTACCACCTCTTTCATGATTAGATTTAGTCGGCGTTGTTGCTCTACACTGGGCTTGTGTCCATCCTCCGTGAGGATTTTGTGCATGCAAAAGGCTGGACTAATGCCCTTAATGTCAGACAGGTCCACCCAATTGCTCGCTTGTGCTCACGTAGCACTATCAACAGCTTCTCTTCCTGCAATTTAGACAAGTCAGAAGAAACAATCACAGGTAAAGTATCAGAGTCACCCAAATAAGCATATTGAAGGTAGGTGGGAGAGGTTTAAGCTCCAGTTTTGGGGCTTCCTCAGTGGACGGCTTTAGGGGTGGTCCTTCTGGCCTGTTCAAAGGCTCAAAGGGGTGTACCCCTTGCATGTACGCACAAGATGTATCTATGATTTGCATCATCTCCTCAACCTCATCATCACTCCCCAGGCTATCAAACAACATAAGTGCTTTCTCTAGAGAGTCGTCTAGATATACACTCGTGTCAAGAATTTGCTCATCAGCCTCAACAACAGATATCATTGAGAGCTCCTCATAGTGGCGTGGGAGTTCGATTGCTTTGTACACATTAAAGACTGCTTCCTCATCATCTACCCTCAAGATCATTTTCCCTTCTCTCACTTTGATAATTGCATCACCAGTAGCCAAGAGTGGTCGCCCCAATATTATTGGGACCAGTTCGTCAGCCTCATAATCCAGGATAATGAAGTTAGCTGGCTGCAACATCACAGTAGTTGGCCTTGGAGCTCCCAAGCCCAATTGCTTGAACAAAGATAGGGGCATCAGATTTATGCTTTCCCCCAAATCATAAAGAGCACGTCCCACATCAATATTACCAATTCGCACAAGGATGGTGAAGCTGCCAGGATCCTTAAGATTTTGAGGGAGCTTATTTTGGACCCTTGAAGTGCACTCTTCAGTAAGTGCAACTGTCTCAAATTCAGTCAATTTTCTCTTGTGAGCCACTATATCTTTTATGTACTTGGCATATTTTGGAATTTCATGGAGCACATCAACAAGTGGAATATTCAATTGAACCTGGCTCAACATGGAGAGAAATTTGCTGAACATGCGATCATCATTCTTTTTCTGCAGTCTCTGGGGGAAAGGGGTGGTGGCCTTGGCGCCCCCACTGGCTCTGGAATTCAGCCTCATTCTTTGGCTCTTGTGTTACTTTAGGGATCAACTCCCCCTCAGGTATGGGCTTATCATTTCTCTTCTTTGGCACTTCCTCTAGATCCCTCCCATTTCTAAGTGTAACTGCATTCACTTGAGGGTTCTTCTCTGTATCACTTGGGAGAGCACCTGCAAGTCTAGTGTTTTGATTTGTTGCTAACTGCCCCATCTGCCTCTCAGGATTTCTAAAATCGGTCCTAAGCTGCTGATTGTCAATCAACAACTTCTTTAGCAAATCATTGGTGCTTTCTTCCATTTGTTGGGGGTGGCCTTTGAGGCTGATTGAAACCCCCTTGCGGTCTATGCTGATTCTGATTCTGCTGATTTCCACCCCATGAGAAGTTGGGATGATTCCTCCAATTTGGATTGTAAGAATTTCCGTATTGAGCATGCTGATTCGGTGGACCTCTGTTATGTTGCCCCACATAATAGATGATTCTGGATTTGTGGGGCACATGTCACTCATATGATTGTCACCACATAATTCGCAACAAATAGCCATTTGGTGCACAGGTTGCATTGTTTGTGGTTGCTGCATTGTCATCCTATTCATCTGTTGGCCAGCTTTGCAATTTCGGCTCTCATGGCTGACAGTTCGTCGAGCTCAAGTAATCCAGCTGCTTTTTGCTTAATTGCCTTTTGTGAATCCCCCTCACCTTGCCAATTATTATCATTAGCCGTGAAGTTATTCAATAAGAGCTGAATTTCACTGTATGGTTTGGCCATGCAACTACCCCCACAAGCTGAATCAAGATTCCTTCAATGCATCATCTAACCCATCTACAACAGTGTGACCCAATACCTCATCCGTCTGGCTATGATGTGGACAGTCCCTGAGCATCTTCATGTACCTTTCCCATGCTTGACGAAGTGTTTCGCCGGCTCGTTGCTCAAACCCAAGAATTTGACTCCTCAATATCTTTGTTTTCTTGGTGGGGAAAAACTTGATTAAGAATTTCCGTGCCAAATCATCCCAAGTGCGGATTGAATTCGCTGGCTCCTTGTTCAACCACTCCTTAGCTTCCCCGATCAGTGAAAAGGGGAAAAGTGTCAGCCTGACATAATACTTGGAAACGTTCGGATAGTTGTAAGTATCCGTAATTTCCAGGAAATTCTGAATGTGCCTCTCCGGGTCTTCATGAGGTAAACCCACAAATAGTCCTGTGGATTGGATCAGCTGCACCATGTATTGTTTGAGTTCAAAGTGCCCAGTGATATCAGGCTTCACAATAGCCTGAGTCATATTAGCCAGACTGGGCCTTGCGGCTTCAATCACCGTGCGTTCCTCGTTACCTGCCATCTCAATTGGCTGTGGTTGAACTACGATGTTCAACTCTCTTTCAATTCTGGTTCTAGCGTCCACCTCCATCATCACTCTGTGAAGTGTTCGTTCAATTTCGGGATCAAGAGGAAGGAGGTTGTTTGCGCTTCTACTTCTTCGCATTCAAGAAAAGATCCTGTATTAGCACAAACAAAGTGAACTGAAAATTAAAAGTTGAATAAATAAATAATAAAAGCTCAATTCAGTCAAGTAGCTAATTTCTAAGTCCCCGGCAACGGCGCCAAAAACTTGTTGCGACCAAAAACACTCACGCAAGTGCACGTGATCGTCAAGTAATAAAGTAGTGAGTAGAGTATCGTTCCCACGATGACTTGTGATTAACTGTTGACTGATTTAAACTCAATTAACTTATCTATCCAATAAGTTTTCCACAAAATAGAGATATCACTAATTTACTACCTAAATTATCAAGCAATAATGTAACTAGAATAATTAATCAAACAACCAGCAATTTTTTAGAAACAAACAGAAGGAGAGGATATTCCAGGGTCACGGGCTAATTGATAATCGTGTTGTGTTCTTGGCTTAAAACGACTAATTGATTTATCTGGATTGTTGATTGACAGGGTTGATATTACTCATAAGAATCTGTCGAGTTCTTACTCGCCTATTCAAGCTAACTCAATGCCTATATGTCTATGGAATTAAGATTAACAAAAATGCATTTACAATTCCTGTATTTCAACCGAGCAAGGCAATTGGGTATATGTCTATCCCAATTGTGAATCCGTTCCCCGATGCCCAGGTTCAAGAACTTGCTCTATTTAATTCTATTGCAATCTAAAGTTCCCACTTTCGAGTTCAACCAAAGATTCGTAGATAGTATTTCACTGTTAGCTACTCAGCAAAATAATTAAAATCAGAATTAAATAAACAACCCAATATGATAAACCAACTTCGTCGAATTAAACGTCAAACAACAACTTTCATTTTTCACCCATGACCCTAGAATAATGGTTTTAGCCACTCATACTAGTGTTCAACACAATAGGGTTTAATTTCATCACAAATAGCAAAAACAAAGGGAAGAAAAGAAAAAAACTTGATGATCCAATCTCCTCCTTGCCTCTTGCCTCTCTATACCTTGCACTAGCCTATCAAAAACTCGATCCTTACTCCTTGGGTGAGCTTGAGTTTATATAGGTTAAGTAGGGTTTCCCCCAGATTTCCAATTTTACCCCTGAATAAACCTTCCCGAAATTTGGACTAGCGCGGTCGCACACCTGGGCGCGCATTTGACCGCTCTAGTTGGCATGTGTTCTGTCTTGTGCGCACATATTTTAGCGCGGGCGCGCACCTGGGCGCACTAGCCCAGGTCTTCCTTTTCTTGATTTTCTTCCTCGTCTTCGTGCGTAGTCAGCTCCGAGGGGTCGTTCTTGCTCTAAAATAGTTCCATTCATCTCTCTAAAGCATCACATAGGCTCCTCGTCCTGCAATATGTAAAAATCACAATTAGAGCCCATTTTTAGTCAATTAACCACATTATGACATTGGAACATAATCAAGCGGGAGCATAAACAATCGCTAAATTACCTAGATTTAGCCTATTATCACAAGCAACGGAAATTGTACACCTCACCCTTGCATTATGCAAACAACGTCAACAACTGCTAATACCGGTCCGTTGGCAACCACCACCAGCCAATACGTACAAGCTTAACATTGACGGGGCTTTTGACCAAGTAACTGGAAGAGGTGGGGCAGGTGGAGCCATTCGTAACCTCATGGGTGATTGGATCATTGGCTTCTCCAAAAACCTGTATCACACTACCGTCTTGCAAGCTGACTGCTTGCTCTTTATCATGACTTATTACAACTTGCTATCACACATTCTTTGATTCCTTTGATAGTGGAAACTGACTCTCAGGTACTTGTTTATCTATTACCACATGGAAATCCGAAATACTCACATTTGTTTCATGATTGCAGGTTCATGTTGAGTGACTTACAAATGCCTAAGGTCCAACACTCCTATAGGGAGGGTAATGGTGTCGCGGATGCTTTGGCAAAGACATGGTTCCTACACAACATAGGGATGTTGTAGTTTTTAATAACCTCTCCCACCTTTTGTATTAACGCACTTACTTTTGGACTCACAAGGGACTGTAACTCTTCGTTCTGTCTCCTCTTTGTAATTCTGTACTTCTGCTTTCAATAAAGGAAATGCCTGGTTTCTAGCCCAAAAAAAAAAAAAAACACTTGCCAGCTCTGTTCAAGAAAAAGTTGAAACAGAGATTAAAATCCGAAAGTGGTGTTTTTGTCATTTTAATAATTTATGTATTTCTTAATATACATATTCTTATTTCATATTCTACCACAAAATAATACATAAATTTCGTCACTAATTTATTTCGTTTTATGGACAATGAATAAGAAAAAACTAACTAAACGTTGTGCATGTTGTGCTGAATTTTTTATCAAAATTAATACTTCTTGAAATACCAACCAAACAATGTATAATGGTATGCTAGTTTGAATACAGTCTTATAATGGTATGCTAGTTGAATACATACTTACACATGGATTAGTTCTCCTTATCCACAAACCAAACAGGACTAAGTACATTGATGCAGGAGGGTTTCTAATTCCGAGTGTATATATATTGAATCAGGTGCATAAAATTTCTTCAGTGAATTTTAACTTGTGAATCATGTTAATTTATCATTTTTATTATATATCAGATTACTGCAGATTAATGCTTATCATAGAGATTTACTCGTACTCCCTCCGGTCCACTTTAATTAATTTTTTAGCCCTTTTTTGTGATCCATAATATTTGGTGTTTATCAGATTCCATGAAAGAATTAACTTCTTTTTTCCAAAGTTGCCTTTGGAGTAAAGAGCCTATGAGTATTTGTTATAATTTTTAGTGAACAAATAAAGGTTAATATAGTCAATTTCGATGTTAATTAATGCTAAAAGGTAGATTCCTTAATATGTATAAAAACAGCCAAAAAAATCAACTAAAGTGACCGAAAGAAATAATTATCTTAAAGTAACTTGAAGTGTTGATATCTTTTACATAATCAATGCATAGAACGACTTAAACTCAAAAATATAATAGTAATATACAATACTCCCTCCTCATTGTATGTGAAAGTTTTACTATTTGAGGAGTCAAACAATATTTCTTTTAACTATAATTTTCTCAAACTCTTTTTTTAAGTGTTCTGAAAATATTTACGATGTTGACTTATAATATGTTTTAAATGTAATTTTTAATATAATTTTTTTAAACAGCTTGAAAAATTTTTATGGTTAGATTCACATGTTTTTTTTGAAGACACTAATAATGGATTGGGAGCCTTTAAGATGAAATGTATATATTTTGTAAATAAAACTTGTGTAGGTAGGGTAATTTAGTAAACATGAACATTTAGGGTAATAAAGTTTCCAATAGTGTATAGGAATGAAAAATTCCCGAATTTTTTTTTCATAGCTATATAAAATTAGAAACTTTATTACCAAAAATGTCCATGTTTACATAATTATCCGACCTACCCATATTTAGTCTACAAAATATATACCTTCGACCTTAAAGACTCCCAATCCATTATTAATGCCTTCAATCAAGGATTTAGTTATACCCTTTTCAACTCTCTTTCTTCCTTTTTCAAGCCATTTTCATCCTTTTCTTCCGTGCTTCTGCAAATTTGTTCTACTGAAGGCAGAGAACTTGTGCTTTTTTCTTTCTTTTGTTTCCTTTTAAGCATACAAGTTTTGATTGAGTTTTATTTTCCTTATTCGTGGTGTAAATTAAATGCTTTTCATTCTTCAGTCAACAGCAAAGATCTAATTCCTTCATTCATTTTTAGAGAATAATTCATTCGCAATTACTGCTATATCTAACAAGTTTCTTGTTGGATTACTTTCACATCTATATTCGTCTTCTAGAATATTCGTCTCTCCACGCATTGATTCTGTCAACTACAGATTCACTATAAATATTGTTGCATTCCCTTTTTTTTTCATTGGGGAGCGCAGTAAAAGATGAAATTAAATGTGAATTCAAAATTTTCAACACGATATCCAACGCCTCAATATCGAATCAGATTATAATACCAATTATCAATTATCCAGCGCTTCAATTTCACACTTAAAATTAGTCTGTTCACATCTTCATATTATTTTTTATAAATAAACAAGCCAAAATTTAGTACCAATACATCCTTTTAAAGTTCACAAAAGAAGTTTCAATTTTATAAGAAAATAGATGAAAATGGCTTCAAATTCAGCCACGTCTCTATTCTTGAAACTATTCCTTATTACACAAATACAATTTTTATATAAATTTTGTACAATGTCTTTTGTATATTTTGTATTTGATTTATACATAGTAAAACCAAATTTCATACAACTAATTATATATTATACAACTTATCTACAACTTTCATACATTATTTCTACCCAGTTATATACAACTACAATATCATACCACTTAAACACAATTTTTATACAAATTTTATACAATACGTTTTTTGTATATTTTGTATCTGTTTTATACATAGTAAAAACAAATTTCATACAACTAATTATATATTATACAACTTATCTAGAATTTTCATACATTATTTCTACCCAGTTATATACAACTACAAGATCATACAGCTTAAATATAATTTTTATACAATATTATTCAACTTTCATAATATTTAAATAATAAAACATATATAAACAACAGAATATAATTTTTACTACAATTTCGTAAGTATAATGTATGTCATGTCTTTCTTCTTCTTCTTCTTCTTCTTCTTCTTCTTCTTCTTCTTCTTCTTCTTCTTCTTCTTCTTCTTCGAGTTTCAATCTGAAATTCAGCCAAAATCAAGTCTAATCTTCACCAAAACACCCTCAAAATTGAGATATAAACTCCAAATCATATTTCCAATTGCTTGCAACAACACCCAATCCAAACAAATAATGGTTTTTGAAAACCCAAATTCGAATTCAAAAGCTTCAAAGCTTTTTAATGGCTGTCAATGGTGGAATTGCTGCTCTCTTTTTCTTTGCTTTACATTACTGGAATTAGGGATTGAGAGATAGAGAGAGACGTAGAGAGAATTCCCAATTGTTTGTAACAACACCCAATTCAAACAAATAATATTTTTTGCAAATCCAAAAATCGAATTCAAAGGTTTAAAGCTTTTTAATGGCTATCAATGGTGGAATTCATGCTTTCTTTTTCTTTTGCTCTACATTATTGGAATTAGGGATTGAGAGATAGAGAGAGACGTAGAGAGAGAGAGAGAGAGAGAGAGAGAGAGAGAGAGAGAGAGAGAGAGAGAGAGCGCATGAGGGAGAAAGAATAAGGATGGAAAATAATTGATTTCTAATATAAAGTGATACTCATTTAATTTTTAAAGTGTATATAATTGGTAAATTAGTATATAGGATGTAATTGAATTGAAACTTGAGTAGAGAAGGTAATGTGACGACCCGTCCGGTCGTCTTAAGAATTTACGCCCCGATCCCCCATTAACTGCTTCCCCTAAGTTCATTTCTGCTATTTTGGTTTGCCGGGACGTTCGGTGTTGAGTTTCGGAGAGCTTTGGGACACTTAGTCCCTAAATGAGAGCTTAAGTGTTGAAAAAAGGTCCATAGTCGGAACAGTGTGAAGACGACCTCGGAATGGAAATTCGATGGTTCCGTTAGCTCCGTTAGGTGATTTCGGGGTTGGGAGCGTGTTCGTAATGTATTTTGGAAGTCCGTAGCTCATTTAGGCTTGAAATGCCGAAGTTTGAATTTTATAAGTTTCCGGTCCGATAGTGAGTTTTTGATCCGAGGGTCGGATTGGAATTCCGGAAGTTACAATAGTTTCGTCATGTAATTTAGGATGTGTGTGCAAAATTTCAGGTCATTCGGACGAGGTTCGGGTAGGTTTTTGATCGAAAGTGTGTTTTGTTGGAATTTGAAGTTCTTAGGCTTGAATCTTTGATTAATTCGGGTTTCCAACATTGTTTTAGGTGTTTTTAAGATTGGTGCAAGTTTGAATAAGGTATTAGGTGGTATTTGTGCTTTTGGTTGAGGTCCCGGGAGCCTCGGGATGATTTCGGGTGGTTAACGGAAGAATTTTGAAAATTGAGAGGTAGCAGTTCTGCTGCTTCTGGTATCTTTTCACTTCTGCGGCTTGGGAACCGCAGAAGCGGCCTTGGTCATCGCAGAAGCGAAATTTGGACTCCTCGGCTTTTCTGCAGGTGCGGAAGGTTTGACCGCAGATACGGTTCGCACCTGCGAGATTTATACCGCAGAAGCGGAACCTGGCCCATTAAGTGAAAATCGCAGAAGCGGCTTGGTTTCCGCAGAAGCGGAAATACCTGTTCAGAAAAGGGAATTTCGAGGGTTGAGTTTCAAAAGTTGGAAAAATCAATTGAGAGCTTGGGAGAGGGCGATTTTGAGTGGGTTTTGAAGTGAAGATCATTGGGTAGCGTTTTCTTAATCCCTTCTAGTTATATTTCATCACTTTGTAGTTAAATTCATCATTAAAATTCGAATTTGAGATTAAAATTTGAAGAATTTGGTTAAAACTTCTTAGGCCAAACTATTGGGTTTTGAGTGAGCATTTGACCTCCGATTTGGGAGATTTTTATATGGTTAGACTCGTGAGAGTACGAGGGTTCTGAAAATATGAAAATTATTCAATTCTGAGGCGTTGGCCTGAAGGGCATTTTGATCATTTCACCTAATTTCACGCAGTAGCTTTGACTTTAACAGCAAAACCAGGTGTTTGCGATGTTATTTACAATGTGTAATTGAATTCAATAGATTTGGGCCATTTGGAGTCGGATACTCGTGGCAAGAGCGTGGTTTCTAGTTGATATTGAGCCGGTTCGAGGTAAGTGGCTTGTCTAACCTTGTGTGGGGGACCTTTCCCCTTAGGACATGATCTTTGAATATTTGAATGCCTCGTACGTGAGGTGACGAGCGCCTACTTGAGCTAATTGTTGTAAACCCGTTTCTATTTGAAGTATTTAAATTGAGATTTCCTGTTTACTTTTTCATTTTAGACTGTAAGTTTATACCTGTGCTAGCTTAGAGACGCATGTTTAGCTGGCTTACTTGCTTATTTGTTTAGCTGTACTATTTGTACTCTGTGAAGCATGTTAGGCTAGAATTCACTATTACTTGTCCTTATTTTAGCATTTATTCTGAGATTATGGGTTGTTGTTGTTGTGTGTTTAATTTGGGACTACGGGACGGCTTCCCGGGAGATCCCCTGTACTTGAGATATTCTGGACTGAGGGTGCGGGATACCAAGAGATCCCTGGCACATGTGTTTCTATATATATTGGGATACCAAGAGATCCCCGACTTACTTATTGAGGATACCCAGAGATCCTCGGGATACCAAGAGATCCCCGACTTACTTATTGAGGATACCCAGAGATCCTCGGGATACCAAGAGATCCCCGACTTACTTATTGAGGATACCAAGAGATCCTCGGGATACCAAGAGATCCCCCCGCTATTATTCCTTGTTGAGGGCAGTTTTCCTTGTATTGTTACTTTTGCTTTCTATTACTGATCTTCCTTATTTACCTGGTTTAGATTCTCGCTGTAGACTTTATTTAAACTGTTTCCGTTATCTCATTATTTATTATGTTTTATCTCAATAGGGCCCTGACCTTCCTCGTCACTACCCAACCGAGGTTAGGCTTGGCACTTACTGAGTACCGTTGTGGTGTACTCATGCCTCTTCTGCGCATGTTTTTCATGTGCAGATCCAGGTACTTCCTCCCAGGCGTATCATCCTCGTGGTGGAGAGTCCTAGCTGAGACTTGAGGTATATCTGCTACGTCCGCAGACCAGGAGTCTCTAATCTAATCCGACTTTAGCAGATAGTTCCTTTCTTTCCTTTCATGTTGTTTAGACATTCTGGTGTAGAGCAGATTACTACATTCTATTAGCCTGTATTTCCTGTGAGTTTCCGGGTTTTGGGATTTAGTTGTAGACTTCCGAATATTTTTGAGTTGTATAGGCCGAGTGGCCTTATATACAGTTGTTATTTCCATATGTTCAGTTTTAATTAATTATTCCGTAAATGTTAATTTGTTATTCTGCACTGTTAGGCTTACCTAGTTGTAGGAACTAGGTGCCATCACGACATGTTCATGGAGGGTAAACTGGGGTTGTGACAAGTTGGTATCAGAGATCTAGGTTCATAGGAGTCACGGAACACATGCCGGTTTATTAGAGTCTCGCTGATCGGTACGGAGACGTCTGTACTTATCTACGAGGGGCTATGTAACTGTTTAGGAAAAATCTTCATTTCATTTGAATTCCTCGTCGTGCGATATTTTTGGACATCAATTCTAAACTTCTGACTTCTATTCTCTCACAGATGGTGAGGACACGTGCTACTCGAGATTATCAGGCACCCGCGCCCCCTACTGCATCCGCCAGAGGCCGGGGCCAGGAGAGAGGTCGAGGACGCGCACGTGGTGCAGCCAGAGCACCTACGCGAGCTGCCGCCGAGGTACCACCAGCAGATCCAGCCGGAGCCCAGGCACCTGGCACACCTACTACTGCCACTACTACTCCAGTGCTCCAGGAGACTTTGGCTCAGTTCATGAGCATGTACACCACCTTGGCTCGGGCAGGGTTGCTTCCCATTGCTGCAGCCACATCCCAGGCCGGGGGGGGAGCACAGACTCCCGTCGTCCGCACTCCTGAGCAGTGAGTGCAGGTTGAGCAGGCTCCCGAGATTATTTTGGCACCGCCTGCAGCGCTAGTTCAGCCCGAGGATGGGTCAGCTTCTTCAGAGGACGAGCAGCGGAGACTTGAGAGGTTCAAAAAGTATGATCCCCCAGTATTCCGTGGATTAGCATCACGATGCCTTGGGATTTCTAGAGGAGTGTCATCGTATTCTTCGCACTATGGGCATAGTGGAGTCCAGCGGGGTTTCTTTCACTGCTTTTCAGCTTCGGGGAGCCGCCTATGATTGGTGGCGGACTTATGAGATAGGCAGTCCAGTCGAGGCTGCTACACTGACTTGGACCCAATTCTCGGATATATTTATGAGAGTTTGTCCCCCAGAGTCTCAGGGATGCATGGCGCGCAGAGTTTGAGCATTTGCGCCAGGGTGCTATGACCGTTTCAGAGTATGCTATCCGTTATACCAGGTTGGCCAGGCATGCACCGGCTTTGGTTGCTGCAGTTCGGGAGAGAGTTCGCAGGTTCATTGAGGGTCTTATTCCACCTATCAGATCTAGCATGGCTCGAGAGTTGGAGATGGACATTCCTTATCAGCAGGTAGTGAGCATTGCTAGGAGGATTGAGGGTATGCTCGCCAGGGAGCGAGGAGAGAGGGAGGCCAAGAGGTCTCGAGAGTCGGGTCACTACTCTGGTGCCCGTACCCCATCAGCAGGTCGTTATGGCAGAGGTTATTCGGGTCGCCCTGTACATTCAGCTCTTCCAGCAGCCGGCAGTACTCCAGCTCCACATACACCTCAAGAGCCTTATTATGCACCTCCAGTTTCTAGCGCGCCTCCTTCGCGGGGTGCTTCCAGAGGTCAGTCCAGCAGACCTGGCCCTAGTCAGTCACAGGCACCGCGTCCTCCCAGAGCTTGTTACGAGTGTGGTGATACACGTCACTTGGTGAGGGATTGCCCCAGACATGGGAGGAGCGCGCCCCCACAGACTTCTCAGCCACAGCGTGCTCCTCAGGGTTCTCAGCCCATGGTCACAGCTCCAGCTGCTACACCACCTGCCCAGCCAGCTAGGGGCGGAGGTCGGGGAGATAGAGGTTGCCCTCGCGAGAGGGGCCGAGCCACATATTATTGTATTCCTGCTTGCACTGAGGCTGTTGCCTCCAACTCCGTNGTAGATCTCCGGTGGGTTGGTTCGAGCCGGGTGAGGCCAGGCTATTGGGTACAGAGATGGTTCAGGATGCATTGGAGAAGGTCAAGGTGATTCAGGACAGACTCCGTACAGCCCAGTCTAGACAGAAGAGTTACGCGGACAGGAAGGTTCGTGATGTTTCATATATGGTTGGTGAGCGGGTTCTGCTTCGGGTCTCGCCTATGAAGGGCGTCATGAGGTTAGGAAAGAAAGGGAAGCTGAGTCCGAGGTTTATTGGCCCTTTTGAGATCTTGAGGCGAGTTGGGGAGGTTGCTTACGAGCTTGCCTTACCTCCCAGCTTGGCCGGAGTTCATCCGGTATTTCATGTTTCGATGCTCCGGAGGTATCACGGTGATCCGTCGCACGTGTTGGATTTCAGTTCAGTCCAGTTGGACAAGGATCTATCTATGTTGAGGAGCCAGTGGCTATTTTGGACAGGCAGATCAGAAAGTTGAGGTCAAAGAACATAGCTTAAGTAAAGGTTCAGTGGCGGGGTCAACCGGCCGAGGAGGCGACTTGGGAGACCGAGCAGGATATGCGCAGCCAGTACCCTCATCTTTTCACTACTTCAGGTATGTTCTCTATGCTCGTTCGAGGACGAACGAATGTTTAAGTGTAGGAGGATGTAACGACCCGGCCGGTCATTTTTGGAAATTACGCCCCGATCCCCCATTAACTGCTTCCCCTAAGTTCTTTTCTGCCATTTTGGTTTTTCGGGACGTTCAGTGTTGAGTTTTGGAAAGTTTTGGGACACTTAGTCCCTAAATGAGAGCTTAAGTGTTGAAAAGTGGTCTGTAGTCGGAACAGTATGAAGACGACCTCGGAATGGAAATCCGATGGTTCCGTTAGCTCCGTTAAGTGATTTCGGGGTTGGAAGCGTGTTCGAAATGTATTTTGGGAGCTCGTAGCTCATTTAGGCTTGAAATGCCGAAGTTTAAATTTTTGAAGTTTCCGGTTCGATAGTGAGTTTTTGATCCGAGGGTCGGATTGGAATTCCGGAAGTTGCAGTAGCTCCGTGTCATTTGGGATGTGTGTGCAAAATTTCAGGTCATTCGGACGTATTTTGGTTAGGTTTTTGATCGAAAGCGTATTTGGAAGAAACTTGTAGTTCTTAGGCTTGAATCTTTGATTTAATCGAGTTTCCGGTGTTGTTTTAGGTGTTTAAAGGATTGGTACAGGTTTGAATAAGGTATTAGGTGGTATTGGTGCTTTTGGTTGAGGTCCCGGGGGCCTCGGGATGATTCCGGGTGGTTAACGGAGAAATTTCTAAGTAATTACTGCAGCTGGTATTTTTCTTTCTGGTATTTTCGCTTCTGCGGCTTGGGAACCGCAGAAGCGGCCTTGGACGTCGCAGAAGCGGCTTGTGCCCCCTTCCTCAGGAGCCGCAGAAGCGGTGCCACTTCCGCAGAAGCGAAGCCGCAGAAGCGGCCCAGCTACCGCAGATGCGGTCCTGCCCCTTTTAATGAAAATCGCAGAAGCGATTGGCTTTCCGCTTAAGCGGGACCGCAGAAGCGGTCCCTTGTCCGCAGAAGCGGAAATGACTGTTCAGAAATATCAATTTCGAGGGTTTAATTTCATAAGTTTGAAAATCGATTGAGAGCTCGGGAGAAGGCGATTTTGAGTGGGTTTCGAAGAGAAAATCATTGGGTAATGTTTCCTTGATCCCTTTTCAGTATATTTCATCATTATATAGCTAAATACACCATTGGAATTCGAATTTTGGACCAAAAATTGGATAATTGGGGTAAAACTTCATTGGCTAGACTATTGGGTTTTGAGTGAGCATTTGACCTCCGATTTGGGAGATTTTTATATGGTTAGACTCGTGAGAGTACGAGGGTTCTAAAGATGTGAATATTATTCGATTCCGAGACGTTGGCTTGAGGGGCGTTTTGGTCATTTTATCTATTTTTGCGCCCTAGCTTTAACTTTAATAGTGGAATCAGTTGTTTGCAATATTATTTACGATATGTAATTGAATTGAATAGATTTGGCAATTTGGAGTCGGAAACTCGTGGCAAAGGCGTAGTTTCTATTGATATTGAGCCGGTTCGAGGTAAGTGGCTTGTCTAACCTTGTGTGGGGGACCTTTCCCCTTAGGACATGATCTTTGAATATTTGAATGCCTCGTACGTGAGGTGACGAGCGCGTACTTGANAAGGCCAATGTGGTGGCGGATGCCTTGAGTCGCCGGGCGGAGAGTTTGGGGAGTTTGGCATATTTACCAGCTTCAGAGAGGCCTATGGCGATGGATGTTCAGGCCTTAGCCAGCCAGTTCGTGAGATTGGATCTTTCAGAGTCCAGTCGGGTTCTAGCTTGTGTGGCTTCCCGGTCTTCCTTATTTGATCGTATCAGGGAGCAGCAGTATGAGGACCCTCATTTACTTGTCCTTAAGGACAAGATTCAGCGCGGAGATGCCAGGGATGTGACCATTGGAGATGATGGAGTATTGAGGATGCAGGGCCGGATTTGTGTGCCCAATGTTGATGGTCTTCGAGAGATGATTCTAGCAGAGGCCCATAGTTCGCGGTATTCCATCCATCCGGGTGCCGCGAAGATGTATCAGGACCTAAGGCAGCACTACTGGTGGAGGCGGATGAAGAAAGATATAGTTGGCCATGTGTCTAGATGCCTCAACTGCCAGCAGGTGAAGTATGAGCACCAGCGCCCAGGTGGGTTGCTCCAGCAGATAGAGATTCCGGAGTGGAAATGGGAGCGCATCACCATGGATTTTGTATCTGGACTTCCACGGACCTTGAAGAAGTTTGATTCCATTTGGGTTATTGTGGACCGGCTGACCAAGTTCGCTCATTTTATTCCTGTGTGTACCACTTATTCATCGGAGAGGTTGGCGGAGATTTATATCCGGGAGATCGTCCGTCTGCATGGTAATCCAGTTTCTATCATTTCGGACAGAGGTACTCAGTTTACATCGCGGTTCTGGAGAGCCGTGCAGCAGGAGTTAGGTACTCGGGTGGAGTTGAGCACAGCATTTCACCCCCAGACGGACGGACAGTCCGAGCGCACTATTCAGATTCTTGAGGATATGCTCCGTGCGTGTGTGATTGAGTTTGGAGGGTCTTGGGATCATTTCTTGCCACTGGCAGAGTTTGCTTACAACAATAGTTATCAGTCCAGCATTCAGATGGCGCCGTATGAGGCTTTATATGGCAGGAGGTGTAGATCCCCGGTGGGTTGGTTTGAGCCGGGTGAGGCCAGACTATTGGGCACAGAGTTAGTACAGGATGCATTGGAGAAGGTTAAGACGATTCAGGATAGACTCCGTACAGCCCAGTCCAGACAGAAGAGTTACGCAGACAGGAAGGTTCGTGATGTTTCATATATGGTTGGTGAGCGGGTTCTGCTTCGGGTCTCGCCTATGAAAGGCGTTATGAGGTTTGGGAAGAAAGGAAAGTTTAGTCCGAGATTTATTGGCCCTTTTGAGATCTTGAGGCGAGTTGGGGAGGTTGCTTACGAGCTTGCCTTACCTCCCAGTTTGGCCGGAGTTCATTCGGTATTTCATGTTTCGATGCTCCGGAGGTATCACGGTGATCCGTCGCACGTGTTGGATTTCAGTTCAGTCCAGTTGGACAAGGATCTATCCTATGTTGAGGAGCTTGTGGCTATATTGGACAGGCAGATCAGGAAGTTGAGGTCAAAGAACATAGCTTCAGTAAAGGTTCAGTGGCGGAGGCGACTTGGGAGACCGAGCAGGATATGCGCAGCAGTTACCCTCATCTTTTCACTACTTCAGGTATGTTCTCTATGCTCGTTCGAGGACGAACGAATGTTTAAGTGTAGGAGGATGTGACGACCCGGCCAGTCGTCTTAAGAATTTATGCCTCGATCCCCAATTAACTGCTTCACCTAAGTTCATTTCTGCTATTTTGGTTTGCCGGGACGTTCAGTGTTGAGTTTCGAAGAGCTTTGGGACACTTAGTCCCTAAATGAGAGCTTAAGTGTTGAAAAGTGGTCTGTAGTCGGAACAGTATGAAGACGACCTCGGAATGGAAATTCGATGGTTCCGTTAGCTCCGTTAGGTGATTTCGGGGTTGGGAGCGTGTTCGGAATGTATTTTGGAAGTCCGTAGCTCATTTAGGCTTGAAATGCCGAAGTTTGAATTTTATAAGTTTCCGGTCCGATAGTGAGTTTTTGATCCGAGGGTCGGATTGGAATTCCGGAAGTTACAGTAGTTCCTTCATGTCATTTGGGATGTGTGTGCAAAATTTCAGGTCATTCGGACGAGGTTCGGGTAGGTTTTTGATCGAAAGCGTATTTTGTTGGAATTTGAAGTTCTTAGGCTTGAATCTTTGATTAATTCGGGTTTCCAGCGTTGCTTTAGGTGTTTTTAAGATTGGTACAAGTTTGAATAAGGTATTAGGTGTTATTGGTGCTTTTGGTTGAGGTCCCGGGGGCCTCGGGATGATTTCGGGTGGTTAACGGAAGAATTTTGGAAGTTGAGAGGTAGCAGTTCTGCTGCTTCTGGTATCTTGTCGCTTCTGCGGCTTGGGAACCGCAGAAGCGGAGCCGCAGAAGCGGCCTTGGTCATCGCAGAAGCGAAATTTGGACTCCTCAGCTTTTCCGCAAGTGCGGAAGGTTTGACCGCAGATGCGGTTCGCACCTGCGAGATTTGTACCGCAGAAGCGGAACCTGGCCCATTAAGTGAAAACCGCAGAAGCGGCTTGGTTTCCGCAGAAGCGGGACCGCAGAAGCGGTCCCTTTTCTGCAGAAGCAGAAATACCTGTTTAGAATAGGGAATTTCGAGGGTTGAGTTTCAAAAGTAGGAAAAATCAATTGAGAGCTCGGGAGAGGGCGATTTTTAGTGGGTTTTGAAGTGAAGATCATTGGGTAACGTTTTCTTAATCCATTCTAGTTATTATCATTTTGTAGTTAAATCCATCATTAAAATTCGAATTTGGGATTAAAACTTGAAGGATTTGGTTAAAACTTCTTAGGCCAAACTATTGGGTTTTGAGTGAGCATTTGACCTCCGATTTGGGAGATTTTTATATGGTTAGACTCGTGAGAGTACGAGGATTCTGAAAATGTGAAAATTATTCGATTCCGAGGCGTTGGCCTGAAGGGCATTTTGGTCATTTCACCTAATTTCACGCCGTAGCTTTGAATTTAATAGCAAAACCAGGTGTTTGCGATGTTATTTACAATGTGTAATTGAATTGAATAGATTTGGGCCATTTGGAGTCGGATACTCGTGGCAAGAGCGTGGTTTCTAGTTGATATTGAGCCGGTTCGAGGTAAGTGGCTTGTCTAACCTTGTGTGGGGGACCTTTCCCCTTAGGACATGATCTTTGAATATTTGAATGCCTCGTACGTGAGGTGACGAGCGCGTACTTGAGCTAATTGTTGTAAACCCGTTTTTACTTGAAGTATTTAAATTGAGATTTTCTGTTTACTTGTTCATTTTAGACTGTAAGTATATACCTGTGCTAGCTTAGAGACGCATGTTTAGCTGGCTTACTTGCTTATTTGTTTAGCTGTACTATTTGTACTCTGTGAAGCATGTTAGGCTAGAATTCACTATTACTTGTCCTTATTTTAGCATTTATTCTGAGATTATGGGTTGTTGTTATTGTGTGTTTAATTTGGGACTACGGGACGGCTTCCCGAGAGATCCCTTGTACTTGAGATATTCTGGACTGAGGGTGCGGGATACCAAGAGATCCCTGGCACATGTGTTTCTATATCTATTGGGATACCAAGAGACCCCCGGCTTACTTATTGAGGATACCCAGAGATCCTCGGGATACCAAGAGATCCCCGACTTACTTATTGAGGATACCCAGAGATCCTCGGGATACCAAGAGATCCCTGACTTACTTATTGAGGATACCAAGAGATCCTCGGGATACAAAGAGATCCCCCGGCTATTATTCCTTGTTGAGGGCAGTTTTCTTTGTATTGTTACCTTTGCTTTCTATTACTGTTCTTCCTTATTTACCTGGTTTAGATTCTCGCTGTAGACTTTATTTAAACTGCTTCCGTCATCTCATTATTTATTATGTTTTATCTCAGTAGGGACCTGACCTTCCTCGTCACTACCCAACCGAGGTTAGACTTGGCACTTACTGAGTACCGCTGTGGTGTACTCATGCCTCTTCTGCGCATGTTTTTCATGTCCAGATCCAGGTACTTCCTCCCAGGCGTATCATCCTCGTGGTGGAGAGTCCTAGCTGAGACTTGAGGTATATCTGCTACGTCCGCAGACCAGGAGTCTCTACTCTATTCCGGCTTTAGCAGATAGTTCCTTTCTTTCCTTTCATGTTGTTTAGACATTCTGGTGTAGAGCAGATTACTACATTCTATTAGCCTGTGTTTTCCGTGAGTTTCCGGGTTTTGGGATTTAGTTGTAGACTTCCGCATATTTTTGAGTTGTATAGGCCGAGTGGCCTTATATACAGTTGTTATTTCCGTATGTCCAGTTTTAATTAATTATTCTGCAAATGTTAATTTGTTATTCCGCACTGTTAGGCTTACCTAGTTGTAGGAACTAGGTGCCATCACGACATGTTCATGGAGGGTTAACTGGGGTCGTGACAGGTAATAAGGTTTCCAATAGTGTATAGATATGTAAAAGTCCCTTTAAACATACTATATAAATATATTTTCCACATGTAAAATTTATTCGGTACGGTTCAGTATTTTTTCGGTTTATATTTGTAAAATAAAAAACCTACCCTAATTATCGGTATGATTATAGATTTATATAAAAACCTACGATTTTTTTAAAGAAACCTAAAAATCGGTTCGGTGCGGTACGGTTCGGCCGGTTTAGTTGGTTTCCGAATATCCATTGACACACCTAATCGTGGGCATAATTTCTTCCTATATTGAGGTACTTGAATAAATCAACATTATCTTTCTAGGAACTTATTTTTTTTCTTTAATTTGTATTTTATAACGCAAACACATTATTTATAATACACACACATATATATAATTAAATATTTGTATACATTAGTATAGAATTCACGCGCAAAACGTGTATTATGAGACTAGCATATATATATATATATATATAAATATAAAATTAAGTACATGTTAATTGGAGTGTCCAAATAGGGCGCCCGTAAAATCTTTACGTTGCTCCCTCATCAGGCAGTCATCTAAAAGAATTAGGAATTATTCCGTAGTAAATTCGACTACTACAGCTTTCTAACTTAGATGTTTCAGTACTTTCAGCCAACAAAGTCTCCCCCAATAATAAGATGCAATATTAAAATTGATATTGAAAATTTCATCACCTTCTATGTGGAATTAAGATACGAAAGAGAGACCTGATGTCCACAGTTATTTGTGGTTTAATAAAGCGATACGTTATAAATAAAGTAAAGTGAAATTTAATTATTGAGGAGACAAAATATAAGTAGAAGGAGCGAGGTTGTCAAGGAGCAAGAAATTACTGCCCTATTGTAGTCTAGTTTTTAGCATTTTTGTGTATATAAAAAATTTTAAACTTATTTATCCGATTTATTTAAGTTTTTCATTACAGAAAGTAACTAAGATTTATATATATATATATATATATATATATATATATATATATATATATATATAATATTTTTGTATAGAATACGGTCAAAAACTATAATTTACATACAATATATACAACTTGTATGAAATCATGTTAGTTGTATATATTTTGTATGCATACAAAATATATACAATTTATTTGCATCTTCCTCTTCGAATTTTAATATGAAATTCTAAATTAAAATCACCTTGGATCTTCACCAGCTCAAAATTGAGATATAAACTCCAACGGATATTTTCAATCATTTGCAATAATACCCAGTCCAAATAAATAATAATTTTATTAAATTTAATTTTCGAATTCAAAGCTACAAGACTTTTCAATGGTTGTCAATGGAGTTTAGACTCATGTCTTTATGTTTCACACGCCCAAATAAAATCTGATACCAAACTTCCATTAATGAATCAACCAGTCAAACATTAAGGCTCATTGTTCAGACAATGAGCAGAATATCATGCTTAAGGGATGAGATTAAGATGAATTCGCTCAAATCAATCTCATGCGCCTCGAAACTCTTGTTGAGAATAGAATACACGTAATTACATATAGGTTGATAAAGAACAATTCAGAGTCTTGATTAATAGTATATGTGGATTGATAAAAACAGAATCCTTTAGAAATTTCGAAGTAGTACTTAATTATCTATTAAAATGCAATTACTCAAATTTATTGTGATGTGATGAAATTGAATTCCACCTATGGGGAGAGAGGCGTGAGAGAAAGGGAGAGAAATAGATAAGAATGAAACCAAAAATGGATAAGACTAGAGTCTAATACTTATTTTGTATATAAATGATAAATTGTATATGCTAATGTAATTAAGTGATAACCTCTTTAAGAGAGGTAAATTCATTTATAACGTAGCATAGATAGGTAAAATTCGTTTTACAATGCATACCACCGTGAGCCATATTCATTTAGAACCCTCTGCCAAAAAAGGCCCAGGCTTTGTTGTGGGCTTTATCGATGCTTGGGGTAGAAATGACGTGGGGTAGCCACTATTTAAGGTGGTATTTATTTTTTATCCAGAAATTTTAATGTTGAGCAAAAATAGCTAGCACTCTATTAAAATTAATTTGAAAAGATATTTTTACCCTTTCTTCCATTATTTTTCTTCCCAAACTCTCGCTTCTCTCTCTCAAGTTCGATACCCATTATTGATCTCTCATCATAGAGTGATTTCACCTAATTCTTCCTCTTTAAATTTTGCCAAGTGATATAATTAACTACCAGTGTCGCTAAAACTGTTGGTAGTTGGGATTTCCTTCACAAAATGCTTGTGGATGAAAATGAACAAAATGGGTGGCTTTCAGGATTACAAGCACCGATGATCTTTGAGTGATGAAATTTGATATATAGTATACATGAGTCCCAAGGGGAAAACTGCAGATTATCAATGTTGCATCCAAGCCGAATCTGACATCAGTCTTATATATAAATTGCAATTATTATTATTATTATTATTATTATTATTATTATTATTATTATTATTTTGTGAAAAGATACTAATAACGTTTGGTTTTTTTGCTACGTTATGGATCCTGAACTTACAGCAACAAGTTCAAAAGTTAAGGACACTTGGTCCTGAACTTAGAATTACAAGTTCAAAAGTTAAGGACACTTGGTCCTGAACTTAGACTAACAAGCTCAAAAGTTAAGGACAATAGGTCCTGAACTTAGACTTACAAGTTCAAAAGTTAAGGACAAGTAGTCCTTAACTTAGAGTTACAAGTACATAACTTAAGGACAGGTGGTTCTGAACTTCGAGTTCAAAGTTCAAAAGTTAAGGACATATAGTCCTAAAGTCCTGAACTTAGAGTTGCAAGTTCAAAAGTTAAGGACACTTGGTCCTGAACTTTTATGAGTAGAAGGGCGTTTTCGTCCGGGTAGGTAAAGTTTATTAAAACAGTGGCTAAAGACTAAAGATATTTCAAACAGTGGCTTAAAAGTAAATACATGTGTTATTAGTGGCTAACCGTGCACTTCCCCCATGCTTGGGCCAACAATGTAAGCTCAAACGAGAACCCTGATGACAAGTTTGGAGTGCAAGAGTAGAAAAAAAGGAATTTTTACATTCCTATACACTATATTAAACTATATTACCTTCCCTACTCAAGTTTTACTATAATTACATTTTATATACCCAATTACCATTTATGTACATTTTAAGGGAATTGATGATAATAATTAGTGTCCTAAAATTACTCTAACATATCTTCCACTCTCCCACGTTTCTCTCTCCACATCCCACCCCCCTCCCCCACGTATCTTACACCCACCCATGATTCCACCATTGACAACCATTAAAAAGCTTTGAAGCTTTGAATTCGAATTTGGATTTTCAAAAAAATATTATTTGTTTGAATTGGATGTTTTTGCAAAGAATTGGGAATTCTCTCTACGTCTCTCTCTATCTCTCAATCCCTAATTTCAGTAATGTAAAGCAAAGGAAAAGAGAGCAACAATTCCACCATTGACAGCCATTAAAAAGCTTTAAAGCTTTGAATTCGAATTCGTGTTTTCAAAAATCATTATTTGTTTGGATTGGGTGTTGTTGCAAATAATAGGGAATACGGTTTGGAGTTTATATCTCAATTTTGAGGGGTTTTGGTGAAGATTAGACTTGGTTTTGGCTGAATTTCAATTCAAACTCGAAGAAGAAGAAGAAGAAGAAGAAGAAGAAGAAGAAGAAGAAGAAGAAGAAGAAGAAGAAGAAGAAGAAGACATAATATACATTATATTTACGAAATTGAAGTAAAATTGTAGAAAAATTATATTCTGTTGTTTATATAAAAAAATTTATTTAACTATTGTATGAAAGTTGAATAATATTGTATAAAAATTATATTTAAGTTGTATGATATTGTAGTTACATATAACTGAGTAGAAATAATG
>NW_017672255.1:66917-81662 GCF_001879085.1 Nicotiana attenuata | reverse complement strand
ATATATATATATGGTAGTTTTTTATTTTATTTTACTATTTTCGTTTTTTATATGTATATATAAATAGATTTTTCGTTTTTTTAATTTAAAATAATTTTAAAACTCCAATTTGAAACTACTCCCCAATTTGAATTGGTACTTCATTATTTTTTTAATTTTGTTTTTATTTTAAAATTATTTTAAAACTCCAACTTGAAACTACTTCTCGATTTGAATGGGCAATTTTTCTTCTCTTTTTTCGTTTTTTTTATAGGTTAATTTTTTTTGTTTTTTATTTTAAAATAATTTAAAAACTCAAACTTGAAACTACTCCCACTCAATTTGAATGGGTAGTTATTTTTTATATATTTATTTTTGTTGTTTTTTATTATATTTAAGAATAAGATATCTATATTTATTAATTCAAATAAAGTAACCAATTAATATATATTGTAGTTTTTTATTGTATTTTATTATTTTCTTTTTTGATATGTATTTAAATTTAAAAATAAGTAACCAATAACTAATTATAAACTAAATAACTAATTAGTAACCAATTATGCCATGTGGCATTTTTTTAGGCTGCCACTTGGCTTGAGGAGAGGACTTTTTCCTCTCCTTTTAATAATATATAGATTATTGTATTTCCTTCTAAATAATGATACTTGTTCGGTAAAATTTGTTTTAAAATAATGCTGATATGAGCCCGTTGTATTGTTTAGTTTATTTTTAGGCTATTTTGTGTTTCCATTAAAAGAATTTGGTGATTGTATACGGTAGAATCGGAGGGTCCGATTTCTCGTAATCAAGGCACTTCGGAAGATCATCGCGAAGGCTCGAGGCTGCAAGGCTACGATCGAGTTCTCCTTCCTCGAGGTTCGTTGACGCTCGACCTTGAGATAATGTTGACCCCGGCTATGGTAGAAATAGGGGGTTCCCAAGACACACGACTAGGACTGACAAAGTCTAGTGGGTTGTTCTGAACCCAATCAGGGCGTCATTCAGCTGTCCCATCCCCATATCTATGTAATTAATGTATTTTGTACTATGTTGGGATTTCCCTCCTATATAAAGGGAGCCCTTGTCATTTTGTAAGAGGCCGGTGGTTTCAGTTGCTCCACATGAAATATAAAAGAACATTCTCTCTGCTCTCTTACATATTCTCTTGATATTATTGCTTCCATTTACTATCTTCATTATTGTTCATCATTTATTGCTTATCATTGGCCATAAAGAGCCTTCTTTGATTTTATCATAATTGTTAGTCATACTTCGATCACCTTCGATAGCTCACAGTCGAGCCCCGGAATCGACCTCGAGGCCCCCGAATCGACAAGCTCGAGGCCCCAATTGTCAACCTATCGGTTTGGTTATCATCCCATTCCCAACTCTTATTTCGTTTCTAAGTCTCACACATAACATCAACTGCTTAACAACTAGCATAAAAATAGATCACGTATTTTTAGAGTCCCATAATCAAATTTAATTGTTATTACCATTTTCAGGGTAAACAGTTTGGCGCCCACCGTGGGGCTAAAAATAATAGCGATTATTTTCTTGCTGGTTCCATTACACATCTCAAGTTATCTTTCACGCTTTTTCTTGTCCAAAGATCTTTGATTTCAGGTCGGAATGTCTGATTCAGTAAACAATAACCTTGAGAACCACGGAGAGAATGGTGTGGCTGCTCCAGGTGTTAGTGAGCCACCACGAAACCTTAAGGATGCACCAGGACCAATTCCGGCGGACGAAGTCTCGCGCGACGCTCAAAACGTCGAAATAATCTCCCACACTAATAGGAGCATACACCAAGGCGACCAACAAGAAGCCCAGAAAACCCCAGCCCGGGAAGAACGGGAGGTTAGCCTTCATGTTATTTTTGAAATGTTGCACGCACAACATCTGGCTATTGCTCAGCTGCAAAGCCACCAGAAAACTCCTAGCACAGTAGCACCGGGGACAGCTCCCCCGGCCGAACAGGTACCGGAGAGATCGAGCAATAACGGGTCGATGGCCAACCCCGTCATCATAAAGATGCTCGAGGACCTCACTAGAAGGATCGAATCGGGCGAGAAAATGATAGAAGCCAACGATAAGAAGGTCGAGACTTACGACTCCAGGGACAACCAAATTCCAGGATCGCCCCCGATCTTGAAAGGGTGGACTCAAGAAGTTCGTACAAAAGCCGTTCCCACAGGAAGTGGCCCCGAAACCCATTCCAAATAAGTTTAGAATGCCCGACCTCCCAAAGTATAACGGAACGTCGGACCCCAACGAGCACGTCACCGCCTACACTTGTGCAGTAAAGGGCAACGAACTAAGGGACGACGAGATCGAGTCCGTCCTGCTAAAAAAGTTTGGGGAAACGCTCTCTAAAGGGGCAATGATGTGGTATCACAACCTGGCCCCAAACTCAATAGATTCATTTGCCATGTTAGCGGATTCTTTCATTAAGGCACATGCTGGTGCCATCAAAGTAGCAACAAGGAAATCCGACATCTTCAAGATTAAACAGAGAGATAATGAGATGCTGCAAGAGTTCGTATCTTGCTTCCAGATGGAACGAATGGAACTAACACCAGTATCGGCACCTCGCTTGTCAGAATACAACTTCAACGTCGATATATCGGACATCGTTTTCGCCATCAGCAAAATCAGAGATGCCAAGTGTCCCAGGCCTGTGCAATCGGATCCTTCATAAAGGAATCGTAACTTAATGTGTGAGTTTCACAACACACATGGCCACAGGACCGAGGATTGCCACCAGCTTCGAGAAGAAGTAGCCAGGTTACTCAACAAAGGTCATCTCCGAGAGTTCCTAAGAGACCGGGCCAAAAATTAGTTCCGGGAAAGACATGCGACCAAGAAGAACGAAACGAATGAGCCGCAGCATGTTATCCACATGATCTTGGGAGGCATCGATACTGCACAGGAACCCGTGATGAGAAGGACGAAAATATCCATCACCAGAGAAAAGCGAACCCGGGGGTACATACCCGAAGACGCCCTCACATTCAGCGAAGAGGACACTGAGACCTCGTCTCAACCTCACAATGACGCACTAGTAATCTCTTTCCTCGTAAATACCTTTCAAATAAAACGTGTACTCGTTGATCGAAGTAGCTCGGCCAACATTATCAGGTCGAGGGTAATAGAGCAGCTCGGACTGCTTGACCAAATCGTGCCCGCCGCTTGAGCCCTCAACGGATTCAACATGGCAAGTGAAACAACGAAAGGAGAAATCACCTTCCTAGTCAACGTGGACTGCATAACCTAAAACATCAAATTCCATGTCATTGAAGGAGACATGAGGTACAACGCCTTGTTCGGGAGACCGTGGATACACTGAATGAGAGCAGTACCATCCACCCTCCACCAAATGATGAAATTCCCGACAAAGGATGTGATTAAAACCGTCTACGGGGAACAACATGCGGCAAGAGAAATGTTTGCGGTGCACGATGTGGTACCGGCACCAATACCTCCACCCGCAAAAGATCCAAAAGGAAATCAAACCACATCTTCGTTTAAGCCCGATTAAACAAAGCAGAGGACCGTACCGCATCCTCATCACGAGCAACTAGGACATATCGGACCTCGAAACATCGCCAGTACATCCCACACTAAGGTATAACCCTCTCCCTTTTCATTTTATACTTCACACTAACCCTTATGCAGGCGCCCGATCGAAGCAGTCAAAACGCTAACCCAGCTCGAAGACCTTAAGGTTTTAAAGCATCCGTTGCACTCTTTTCCTTCGGCTGAGTTTTTATCCCAAAAAGGGTTTTGCCGGCAAGGTTTTTAACGAGGCAACATCCACATGCTACCTAAGGAAGACTCAACAAGTATTCAAGGCTTCTTTTGCAATCAACCTCGAACACTAGGGGGCATCCACCCGGAAGGCCACCCATCGAAAAAACCAAGAAACGCCAAATGGGGTCCCGATAGGAAAATGATGTACCTGGCCAAACGGTTGAACGAACCGTGTCCGTATAGCCGGACCCAACGGCGAAAACATGTATACTTGTACCAAGTAATCGAAGGATACCTTTTATCAAAGCATCTCACACTCCAAAAGAAGCTCAGAATTTTTTGCAAAAACGTCTCCAAGGCCGAAAGTATCCCGAACACTCGGGGACTGGCGTCAAAATCTCAAAAATCGCATGACCTCAGGGTCGGAATCGCCAAAATCGTAAGCCCTCAATGAGGCAATACCAAGTTTACAAGTAACGGCTTCCGAGGGCCGAGCCAGAATACCCTCGATGACTAGGGGACTGCCACCAATCACCATTCATCAAAAAACCCGAGGCCATAAGACCTCGAGCGGGCAGACTCGGTCTCGTAAGACCTACATGAGGCAGCAACAGCTTCTGTAAGACCTCAAGCAAGGCATGAACCACACTTGTACCAAGTGTCTAAAAACTGTAAGACCTCAAAGGCATGAAAATTTTGTAAGATCTTGCTAAAGGCATAAACCCGATATCAAAGCTTAGGCTATATATCGAACTTGTAAGACCCCTAAAAGGCATACCCTCGATATAGTCGCCCAAACTACTTCACTCAGGATCAAAAATGGCTCCGGCCAAGCACAAATGACTACCGTCATAAGGCTGTACCAGCCAAACTAACGCGACTTAGGGACGCCCGACCGTCGCTACAAAATCATAGGCCTTCAATTGCTTCGAATCTACTTCGAAAAGAGCCGGTTAAACAGGCTACCCTCGACATAGGCAAAAGAGCTTCGACCATGTCAGCTCCAACTCAGAGGCTTCGAGATACTCAGCCTCCGAGCCAAACCTCCCGAGGTGCTCGATCATCGCCACATAACGACTCGTAATCAAGGTTCTTATCGAACCGTCGAAGGGTCGGGCAAAATATACTTCAAAAGGTCCTTAACGAGGGAAAAATAAAGCCAACGAAAGGTCGCTTCGACCCAAGGTGTAAGAGCCATTGTCGCTTGCCCACATAAAAGGCCGCACCGGCCCGAGATGTAAGAGCCATTGTCGCCAGCCCGCACAAATACAGAAACTTGAGGGTCGAATGAACTCGAGTCGAAACCCGACTCGGAGACTAAACCCAAAATAGTTAACTAAAAATGACTAAGAGCAAAAGCGTAAGAGCTCAAACGCTAGCTTACAATAAAAGGTCGCTTCGACCCAAGGCGTAAGAGCCATTGTCGCCAGCCCGTGCAAGCACAAAAACTTGAGGGTCAAATGAGCTTGTGCAGAAACCCGAATCGGAGACTAAAACCAAAATAGTTGATCAAAACATGTCTAAAAACAAAAGCATAAGAGCTCAAACGCCAGCTTATACTAAAGGCTCTCATCGGCCGAGTACATAGAAGCCTACGGGCCAGCCCGATGAGCCTCAGGGCCATATCCCGAATATAAGGATTCCTATTGATTGAAAATACCAGTTCACTTGAACAAATTCGAGGCAGAAAGGGAGACAAAAGAAGTAAAGCCACGAGGTTTTCTCTAATACACATATACAAAAAAAAACGCAATCTCCATCTACAAACATGCTTTCAAAATGCTACATACAGATGGCAAAATCTACGCCCCTCCCCTTGGGGCTACGGGCTTCCGGCCTCATCTTCGCTTTCTTCGATGTCAGACAAAAATAATCGAGCATCACGCTCGTCCGCCCTCGCTCGCGCCAACTCTTCCGAGAGGACGAACCCCCTAGCACGGATCTCCTCGAGAACCTTTCTTTGAGACTTGCAATGAGCGTATTCTTTGATCCTCTCCTCACGGTCAAGGATCCTTCTCAGCTCAGCTTGAGCATCGGTAGCGCCATTTAAATAGATCGCCATCTCCTGGTCAGCCTTAGTTTGGCTCATTACGGCTTCAGCTCGGGCATCAACGATCTCAGCCCTGACCGTCGAAAGCTCGGACTCGAGCTTCCTAATCACATCTGTTTGGGCCAAAGCATTATCACGAGCTAAGCGGAGTTGAGCCTCCAAAGCAAGAACTTCAGCCAGGGCACCCTCCCCCTCTAAAGCCTGAACCTCCGCCTGAGCTCTTAGCTCATCATGTTCACGCTTGCCTCGGCCAGCTTCATCTCGAAGACGCTCCAAGGCCTCCGTCTTTTTCTGCAACTAAGATAAACGAAGTGTTAGCCATAAAAGCTAGAAGGCGGAACGCACACTCACTACCTGCCCCTTCAAGTAATTCTCATAATTCAAGCTCCGGCTCACCTCATACCGCAAGTATGCCAGCTCGGCTTCCTTTTCATCGCAAAGGAGCCTAAGGGATCTCTCCTCATCCATAGCTTTCCGCAGCCTGACTTCACGACGAAGCAGCCCAGACTTAAGCTTGTCAAAGGCCTGCAAAGGAAAACCCGATAAGGAAGGGAAGACGCGAAACTCAAAAGGCTTTGTCGAAACTCACCACGAAGTGAAGCCGCTGGGCTTCCTCGAAAGCCGAGTGCATATCTGCTAATCTAGCTCCCTCAGCTCTGAAAGGATCGACTCCGGTAGAGGCAAGGTCGCTCGGAGTATGCGACCCCGGGTTTCTAGTATCCCTCGAAGTATTGTCAAACGAAAAAAGAAGGCGATAGCAACGGGGAAACCACCTTTCCAAAACCAGGAACCACGGGCGTGGCAGGCTCGGACGATGACTCCGCACCGAAGCCCCGGTCTCGTTTCACCTTGCTTTGAGCGCCATCGCCCTGTAAAGGCATCTCTCGCTTATTGTTGTCGTTCTTTAGCCCGAAAGCTAGCGACCCTTCCCCCTCTCCAAAGGAGCGTGGCCTCGCTTCGGAAGGCTCTCCGATGCCTACAACGGCAAGATTAATACGCAAAAAGGGAAAACGCCTCTCCAAATGAAGGAAGAGAAAAGAAAAATAGCACAACACGCACCGTGATGTTTCGCTTCCCATCTGCCCCGGGATAAAGCTCGCCACTTGCGCTCATCACAAGTCGAGTGGGTCGCCAACTTTCGAACCCTATCCGACAGATCTGGAACGTTGCCTGGCGCCCATGAAACCGCTGGAGAAAAAGAAAAGAAGGCACGGTTACGAAACCAACTTTCGCTATAAACAAAACCAAGAAGGCACGAACTATACCACTTACGTGTGTAATTCCATTCCTCAGGAAATGGCATAAACTCCGCAGGGATAATGTCAACAGTCCAGACTCGGACGAATCGACTCATCCACTCCCGGTCTCCATTTTCCTCATCGTCGACAACGAAGGGCGTGGTCGATTGGCATCGCAAGGTTAGCAAACCTCGATGGTGAAAGGGCCAGTACAACCTAATAAGATGACGGAGGGTGAATTCAAGACTCGCCTTCTCCGCAAAAAATCTCATCATCAACACTATTCGCCAAAATGATGGGTGGATCTGCACCAAGGTAACTCGATACTTTAAACAGAAGTCAAACACAACCCTATCAAGGGGGCCCAGTGTGAAAGGATACTTGTACACATTCAAGAATCCATCGGCACGATCCGTGATGCCCTCATCCGGGGAAAGTATCTGTAACACTACTTTCTCCACCCAGCTGCAGTCTTTTCTCACTAACCCAAGATGCTCTTCTCCTATCAAAGAAGTAATCTTCAAGGTATGCTCTCGTTGGTCCCAAATACCGGAGGCGAAGCTCTCCCCTCTCTGCCCGATAGACCCCGATATGATATAACAGTCATGGCGATGGCAAACTCAGAGAACTAAAGCAGGAATCGGTGCAAGTACGATTGGTACTGAAATGATGAAAGGCTTAACGCAGGAAAAGAAGGGTAGCTGCTTAGAATGATGGGATCTCCAAAAGAGCAAATACAACCCTATATATACGCTGGCGTAATCGCCTCGATAGCTTTGCAGCCATACCATACATTAGGCGACGCCAAGCAATGTTTCGGGAACGAAGATCTCCATACCACTGCAAGTCTCGAGGTGGTAGCCGACCTCGAGGACCTCCATCAAAGGGAAGTTAGGCTCCAAGAAGCCGACGACATCCTCACCAGTCCCGAGGTGATACCCGACCTCGAGGACCTCCATCAAAGGGAAGTTAGGCTCCAAGAAGCCAACGACATCCTCACCAGTCCCGAGGTGGTACCCGACCTCGAGGACCTCCATCGAAAAGAAGTTAGGCTCTAAGAAGCCAACGGCTTCACCGTAAGTCCCGAGGTGGTACCCGACCTCGAGGACCTCCATCGAAAAGAAGTTAGGCTTTAAAAAGCCAACGGCTTCACCGCAAGTCCCGAGGTGGTACCCGACCTCGAGGACCTCCATCAAAAAGAAGTTAGGCTCTAAGAAGCCAACGACATCACCGCGAGTTTCGAGGTGGTACCCGACCTCGAGGACCTCCATAAAAAAGAAGTTAGGATCCAAGGAAATAAACATTTAAGCTCCACCCATATGGGCTTGATCACGGGGTACCACCTAAATTCAGGTAAAACCTCGTTCGGAATCTACCTGCAATGCCTTAGGGCTATCTACGCTAAGTTCGAAACAGGTTTCCAGGTGACCCGGGTTTGAACGAACCCCCGCTCGGGGACTGCACTCGAAAGCTTAAAGGCAGTCCCTATCCTCGGACCTTCGTGCAAATTTTCCCCCGAAGATTACCGCGAGGTCTGAATGATAAATCACGGTCTCAAGGCTCAAAATATTACTTTCATTTAACCCGAAGTAAGGGTCCCGACGACCCGAGTTTATCGGTCCAATCCAGGCTTGGTCCGAGGAAAGGCAAAGGTTCCACGGGGAGCCGTACTATTCAATCAAAAGTCAGGAAAAAACACTTATACCTGGGCTCGATATCGACACCAACCGGTAGAATCATGCATTCAGAGTCTCCATAAGCGCAAATAAAAGGAAACATAGCAAACACCATAGACAAAATTGGGGAAACATCTTTGTATTCATAAACACTTGATTACCAAAGCCCGCGAGGGTCCTTACATATGGTTACAAAAGCCCACGAAGGGTCCTTACACAGAAACAAAAAGGTGTACATATATGATTAGAGCTCAGAGCCTAGCCTGTTCTCCAGGGAGAACCCTCGGCGGTAGTATACTCAAGCACCGCTTCCTCAACGATCTCATCTCGGTCTCCCAAAGTAGCATCTTCAAAGGAGAAGATGAAGAAGAGGAAATTGGGAGGAGTAGAAAGGGATGAAAAAATGCCATAGCCCGCCAAAGAGCAAAGGCTTTACCCAGGCCAGAAAGATCATGGCCCGGTAAGAGATTTGGCGGGCGTCGGCCTCGCTTTCATGGCTACTTTGAACCCACTTCTTGGGACATTGCGCCATACAAGCTACCGGCCAGAGGTACCACTTCACCCCACGGAAAGCAAAGGGGGTGAAGTGCCACACCAGGCCGGGGTAGGAGGGTGAACAACGGTGTATAGTCCGAGCGCCCTCATGAGCAGCGGTGTATAGTCCGAGCTCCCTCATAAGCAGCAGTGTATAGTCCAAACACATTACCAAGACGGAAGCCTCCCTGTCTCACCATCTCGAGCCAACAACGACAGCAGTAACAACAACAACAAATCGGTGTAATTTCGCTCGGCAAGAGAAAGACCTATGAAAGGGCCGCGGCATGACTAATGAAAACGCCGCCATACGGCCCTGAGACCGCAGGGCTCAAACATGGAAAATGACAATGGATGGGGATAAAGAGAAGAGAAGGGCGAAAGACTAATCTCAGAACACTTGAACAAAGAAGTGGCTCCAGGAGGTTCCCTTTTATAGGGGATGGCAGCGTAACCGGCAGCACCATTAGTGTCTTTGAAAGACATATCGGCAGGAGCAACCAATGCATTTTTGAAAAATGGACTGACGACGATATGATTGTTCTGAAGAATAAAGGTCGACAGTGCAGTGAATAATTCTGGAAAAGTGGACTGACGGGACGTTCCGGTTATCATAAAGGCTTACACCATCAATATGGTATCATCACGGGAGTTTCGAAAAGATGGTTGTCAAAGTCGTTTCTTGTCGCTCTACTCTAAGAAACGCGGGGACTATCTGTATACGGTAGAATCGGAGGGTCCAATTTCTCGTAATCAAGGCACTTCGGAAGATCATCGCGAAGGCTCGAGGCTGCAAGGCTACGGTCGAGTTTTCCTTCCTCGAGGTTCGTCGACGCTCGACCTTGAGATAATGTTGACCCCGACTATGGTAGAAATGGGGAGTTCCCAAGACACACGACTAGGACTGACAAAGTCTAGTGGGTTGTTCTGAACCCAAATCAGAGCGTCATTCAGCTGTCCCATTCCCATATCTATGTAATTAATGTATTTTGTACTATGTTGGGATTTTCCTCCTATATAAAGGGAGCCCTCGTCATTTTGTAAGAGGCCGGTGGCTTTAGTTGCTCCACATGAAATATAAAAGAACATTCTCTCTGCTCTCTTACATATTCTCTTGATATTATTGCTTCCATTTACTATCTTCATTATTGTTCATCATTTATTGCTTATCATTGGCCATAAAGAGCCTTCTTTGATTTTATCATAACTGCTAGTCATACCTCGATCACCTTCGATAGCTCATAGTCGAGCCCCGGAATCGACCTCGAGGCCCCCAAATCGACAAGCTGGAGGCCCCAATTGTCAACCTATCGATTTGGTTATCACCCCATTCCCAACTCTTATTTCGTTTCTAAGTCTCACACATAGCATCAACTGCTTAACAACTAGCATAAAAATAGATCACGTATTTTTAGAGTCCCATAATCAAATTTAATTGTTATTACCATTTCCACGGTAAACAGTGATGTTAAAGTTATGTCACATAGTTCAATTAACAAACAATTTATATAAGGTAAATTCTAATTGACTTTAAACTTCTAAATATTAGGACTTACAACAAATTCAAATAAAGAAAATTTAATCACCAAAATTTTAGTTGATTTTAAATTCCTAATTATTACTAAAATATTTAAATGTCTATTTTGTCCAGTATGAACTCTATTTTAAAAGTGTAAAAAAGACGAACAATATTTCGCTAAGGGCATTCGTGCTTTTAATATATATATATATATATATATATTATATTATATATATATAGTATATAGGTGTGAGTGATATAGTGAGGTATGAGAGAGTGTGTGACACAATATCAGCAGACTTGAGACAAAAGCTGTCCTTCTTCAGCTTTTTTCTCCAAAGCCACCAAATATTCATGGAATCAAATTCTGACATAATTGTACCGATGTTGTAGGCTATTTAACACAGTGATGGGTATAATTATCTAAAGGGATGGACGTCTCGCCCCGGTCCCTAGTGGGGGTAAGGGCACGGATTAGAGGGGAGTGGGACGAGATGGGACTAGCAATTTGTCTCGGTATCCCGGCCCAGTAATAGCCCGTCCCAGTCCGATATCCCGACAAAATTTGAATTGGATTTCTCTTTAGAAAAAAAAATATACTCCCTCCGTTTTATATTAGATGAGGTAGTTTGACTCGGTACGGAGTTTAAGAAAAAAAAGAAGACTTTTGAAACTTGTGGTATTAAAAGCTTAAAGGGTAAAAGGTTTGTGGGACCATGACATTTGTGTGGCTATAAAAACTTCTCATTAAGGGTAAATGAGTAAAATGAAGAGCTTAAAGTTGAATTATTTTCAAATTTAGAAATTTATCATTTGTTTTGGAACAGACTAAAAAGGAAAGTACCTCATCTAATATGAAACGGAGGGAGTAATAGTTGGCCAACGACTGATCTTTGAAATTTGGCAACAGCTAGATGCCCCCTTCCCCCTCCCCCAAACCCAAGCCCCAACCCTCCCGTACCCCCCCCCCCCTCCCCCCTCCCCAAACTTATATTTTAACTCTCAAGTTTATTAGTGTACACTTTGGCCCTAATTTTAATTGTAAATATTCTTCATTCTTCTTTATTTTTTCCCACAGTTCTCTAATTCTATCACATTCTCTCTCTCTCTCTCTCTAAATTTTCTAATCATCTAGTTTCAAGTATTAGGGCAAATATTAGGAGCAAGTTTCAGGCTCCTACACTAATTCTTCAAGTATTTGGAGTAATAGTTTAGACAAATTCTTCAAGCTTCAATATTTATTTATGGTACATTCGTTTCATCTATTAATTTTCGTATTTAAATTATGGCTCCTAAAAAGATATTAGGCAAATCCAACCCTTAAAAAAAAGAGTAGTAAAGGTGCTAGCTTCCTAAAACTAGAAAACATGTTGAGGATAATACTCATGTTGATGAAACTTTCATTAGCCAACCCCCCGGCTTTTATAATATTAATTCGGAGGAGCCACTAGACAACGAAACTTTACAAAGACGAACTGACAATGATTTTGGTATTAATGGGGAAGAAAAGAAGGTGAAGATGAATTAGATGAAACACTCACTAGTCCAGTTTCAAAAACTCCAACTTAGACTCAACCTCAATCTAGAACTTTACCTCCCGTTGTACCTCCTACTAGGGGTAAGATTAACACAACACGTCAAAGAATATCACTCGTATCACAATATTTTACTTTCAATAAAGATACATATGTTGCTACATATAATGAATGTAAATCACTATTTTCACATTGTACGGGTGAAAAAGCATGTGGGACGGAGTCTTAAGGAGATACTTTAGAACTAAATACAAAGCTATTTGATATAAGCTCATATAGATGTTGTCGATGCTCCCTTTTTCTAAAGGCGAAATCGGGTTTACGACATTTGGGCGGACAACTCTATTCCTTTTGGGAATTTGGGTTTGAGATTTAGAAGAGTCGCCACCTAATGATTGTCACACCTCCTTTTTCACTACTACACCCCCGGAAGGGTATAATAAAGGGAGTTTTTTCAATTAAAGGACAATCAAAACGGGATTATTTATTAAGAGATTCAGAGTCGCCACTTGGGAGATTTATGGTGTCCCAAGTCACCGATATGAGTCCCGAATCGAGGAAAAGGTATGACTCTGTTTAACAGTCGCGAACCAGAAATCCGAGTAAGGAATTCTGTTAACCCGGGAGAAGGTGTTGGCATTCCCGGGTTCCGTGATTCTAGCACGGTCGCTCAACTGTCATATTTGGCTTAATTATCTGATTTTAAAACATGTTTTAGCTTATGCTTTTTAACTTTGAACCGCTTTTATTATTATTATTTTAAGAGAATTGCAACGTCGTGAAAACACGTCTCGAACCGCGTCACATAAATGCACCAGCGATTTTTGACACATTTTGACTTCGTTGAGATTTGGATTTGGGTCACATAAATGCGCACCCGAGTTTAGGAAGGTAAGATTATTAAACTATCGTGCCTAAAGTAGTTTTGTATTTGCAATTTGCGAGGGCCGTGGAATTTACTAAATGGCACGCCTTGAATCTCTCCTTAAAGAATCGTGATTACGTCACACGAACGTGTACACAATCACGGTAATAAACAAGAGACACTGTAACAAAAACAAGAGGGTAACAACTCACGAATGCTAACAAAACCCTTTCCTAAATTAAATTACTACGCGTGCAATGTAACTTGACAAGAAACACAACATGATCTTCATTAAAGCAAGTAGGTAAATATTTCTTCAAGAATCAACTCTTAAGCAATCGATATGTGTCCTTAATCCGTGATAATTCAAACAATCTAATACTAAATTAATGGTCACGAAATAAGTAAAATAAGCAGAGACCACAGCAATCTGTTGCTTCATCAAACCACCAACAAATAACTCATAGCAGACAAAGTTAAATGAAGGAAACAAATCACTACCGTACTATATTATACTACTAATAATACTCAAATATATTTACTATAGCTTACTTCAGATAAGGCATAATCCCAAAGCAAATAAAGTGCAAAATAATGATTTGAATTTAACAATAAAAATAAACCTTTACAGTTGTAATAATTCTTGAAACACTGACCAAATGAATGTCCTCGAATTGTAGAACCATAGCTTCATCGGAAACCACAAACGGAGTTAGGACCAGATCTCGAAACTCGCCGGACTCTCGCCGGATCTGTCACCTTCCGGCGCAGCAGTAACAGAAAAAGGAAACAAACGATAGAGAAAGAAGAGCAGAGTTTTCGACCGGAAATAGACCTAGAGCCTCGACCGGCAGCTGCGGCGTTGTTCGCCGGAGAAGATTTAATAGCTTAAGCCTATCGACGCTATTTCCACAGCGTTAACACAGGAACAACACCGAACAGAAACATGGCAGTGAAGACCTCCAGCATCGGAGTTGCATCTCTGGCTGAAGATCTTTCAGATCTGGGCAAGCGGCGACAGAGACGAGAGTAGTCGCCGGTCTTAGAATATAGGAGTCACAGCTGTTGATTTTTTGGAGATTCAAGTTCCTAGTTTTGTTCGTTCCCTTAGGGATTGTTTTGTTTAACTCTTCATTGAAGAAGAAGAGAAATAGGAGTCGTGTATGTGTGTATTGCGGTGTAGCTCCCTCTCTTTTTCCAAGCGTATTTCTTGTGTTCTTCTCTTTAGATGGTAGACGTTAATTGTTCCCTCGGTTTGTAGGTCTAGGTACTATTATATAGGGGTAGGGATTAGGTTAGGGATATGAGCCTAGGAATTATGGACTAGGGAATTGGGCCCAAGACTAAAAAAAATGGACTACAAGATTTATAAAGGTGGTATAAACCAACCTAAAACTAATTCTTCCTTCTAAAATTATGTACAATTATAATACAAAAATATAAAACTAATTTTAATTGATTCAACTAAACTATAAAACATAAAACTATTTTTTGTATTTTCAAGATTTATATAAAAATAAATATAAGGTACTATTTTTTATTTAAATCTACGAAAGATACGTAAACTAAAATATTTTTGTAATTTTTATTTTTCTT
>NW_017672255.1:60896-65526 GCF_001879085.1 Nicotiana attenuata | reverse complement strand
CTTGAAAAGCATTCCCTTGTTCTCCAGGTGGGCTCCTGATTGCTGAACTTTAAAAGTGTTCCCTTGTTCTCCAGGTGGCTCCTGACTGCAACAAAATAAACAACAAAGAAAATTTTCTGCCGCAGTTTGGTAACTGGGTACAGCATGTTATCAAATATTAAAAATTAAAAGCTAAAATTTGAATTGTACTTCCCTTGTTCTCCAGGTGGGCGCCTGACTGCTGAAACTTGAAAAGTATTCCCTTGTTCTCCAGGTGGGCTCTTGATTGCTGAACTTGAAACGTATTCCCTTGTTCTCCAGGTGGGCTCCTGACTGCAACAAAATAAACAAACAAAGAAAATTTCTGCCCCAGTTTACACTAGGAAGATTTATGAGTTATTAGCAATACTGTAAATCACTTATTCTATTGGTGTAATGGTGAGAGTAAAATTAAAGACTTGATTGGCATGCACGTCTCCTAGGAGTAAAACTAAGGACATTTGACTAGCAAATTCATCAGACTAGGTCTTCTATCTTAGGAGAAAGATTCATCAGACTAAGATTTTAGATCCTAGGAGAAAGTTTATCAGACTAGGTTACTATTTTTGTTATCTTAAGAGAAAGATTCATCAGACTAAGACATTTATCCTAGGAGAAGATTCATCAGACTAGGTTTTCTATCTTAGGAGAAAGATTCATCAGACTAAGACATTTATCCTAGGAGAAGATTCATCAGACTAGGTGTTCTATCTTAGGAGAAAGATTCATCAGACTAAGATTTAGATCCTAGGAGAACGTTCATCAGACTAGGTCCCTTTTTGTTATCTTAGGAGAAAGGTTCATCAGACTAAGATTTTGATCCTAGGAGAAAGTTCATCAGACTAGGTTTTCTATCTTAGGAGAACAATTCATCAGACTAAGATTTTGATCCTAGGAGAAAGTTTATCAGACTAGGTTTTCTATCCTAGGAGGAGAAAATGTGAAAAGCAATGGTAGCATTTTATGCACGCTAACAAGACAGGCAAGGGCGAAGATTTGAGAAACTTCCCTTTTGTAGGCTCTCCTCTTCTTCCTTTGCTTTTTTTTTTTTTTTTTTTTTTTTTTATTGTTGAACCAACTTTCTTGCACTGCTTTGTTCCTGTTCCAAGCAAAGAAAACTTGTGAGTTTAAAATGTGGTGGTTAGTTTGTGGCCTTGAACTTTGAGGCGGCTGCTTCCTCATTTGCCAAGATGACTGATTTCCACCCGAAGACCTTGCTTGTTCCCGATATCCTCTACTTGTTGCATTGCATGAACTGGCGTTCCCCCTTCCCAAAGCACGTCTATTGCTCCTACTTCGTGTACATGATGTTCTTTCTTGATTTAACCACTAGCCTCGGCCTTGAGGTCTGTTGCTCCTTCACTTGTCATGCTAACTAATTCCCACTCGAAGATCTTGCTTGTTTATTGACTAACCACTTTCTTTATTACCCTTAACACGGAGAATATCTCTGATCCGTTCACCAAACATCTTCCATCTGTTGCATTTTTCCTGAATTGATACGTACCACGCCCTTGTATTTCACACGAATCCCAAAGTTGATTGTGGCCAACTCAGTGTGCCTGCTGTTTTTCCTGACTTATGACGATTGGACATGCTGGCCAGATCCTGTTTTGATCAATTGGAAAGCTGGTGGCAGATTTTAAAGTCATTTCTCACTTGTTTTGAACAACCGACCAGGAAGAGGGAGTAAAACAAGGTGGGAGGAATAGAGTAAAGGATAATGGAAAGAGACGATTCCTAACAAGAAACCTACAGAGTAACAAACCATCAGACGTGGATACCGACTCTAGCGACCCTGACATGCACCTGCAGCCTACGCTGTTTAGCAAATCTGATGTTCAGCTCTTGTTGTACCTTTTTGCCGTGAAACTGGGCTTCAATGCTCCGCTTGCCCGATTTGATTCGCCATCCTTAGTCGACTTGTGGTGCCCGTAGGGTTTTCACCATCAAGCCTCTCTCATTTTGGTCTTTCTCTCTTCTCCCCGTCGCCTTATGGTGCCGTGAAGGTTTTCACCAATAAGACTCTCTCATTTTTTATTTCTCTCATCTTTTATTGCCTTGGGGTACCCGCGAGGGTTCTCATCAACAAGACTCCCTCGTTCTTAATTTCCTTCGTTTGGACCGGAGTGTTGCCCCTGATATGATTCACCTCTGCTCGCTTGACTTGTCATCTCTCGAAGACTGATCAGAAGGTCTTCCTTTGGACCGTAATGTGGGCTTTTGGATAGGGTTAGAAAGAAAGGGTATAAAAGGCTCAAAACTATTCAACATAGGTTCAAAATTACAACTTTCGGAATCAGATTTCCCACAACAACCACAACTTCTGCCCCAGTTTCTTTCTTGGGGACTTTTGGACTTTTATTTCGGTGTGACTGAACCTCAGAGAGGCTGCCTACGTACCCTTTCGGGATCAAGTCAAACGTAGTTCAGGTCATAAAATTACTTCGCTGTTGCGATCTTTCCCTTTCCACTTTTCCGTTTCTTTCTTTTCATTTCTTTTCTTTTCCTTCTTTTTTTTTTCTTTTTCTTTTCTCTTCTTTTCCTTCTTTTCTTTTATTTTCTCTTTTTTTTTCCTTTTCTTTTCTTTTTTTTTTCTTTTCTTTTTCCTTTTTCACTATTTTTCTCTTGTTTCTCCACTTTCTTTCCCCGCTCGGGCTTACGAGTTTTATTATTGATTCCGAAAGAGGGGTATGCAAGAAAATAACCGAGGCTCAAAGGGGTAACAAAGGATAAAGTGTTTGGATAGCAGAACAAAATGCCTTCGTCATTCCAATCTCCAAAACATGCCAAGTACAAACTACACAATTAAACAAATATGGGGAAAACATACGTAACATCTTTTGATTGCACCAGAATTACAAACCATATCCACACATTTGCCTTCTACATTTGTCAATTACCTAGCACCATTGGACCACAATCTCGGTACCATGAACGGCCCCTGTAGACTTGGGGCAAACTTACCTTTGGTTTCAAGCCGATGTGTCATGATGCATTTCCACAGTATTTCTTTATGTTCCGTCTGACCCAGTTTCACACAATTTGGGCTCGAAGAGATTTCAAAATCCCTCAACTGTCCTTACATCTTCAACATTGTCTTATTGCTTCTTTGCTAAACTGACTTTTAAAACCAGGCTGAGAATTATGCGTGTATGTCATGTCACCAGAACCAGCATGAAAAGAATTGCAAAAGGAGAAAGGAACCAGATAAAATGACTAGAAATGGCGGGAAACAGAGAATTGCATTAGACTGACGGTGAAAGGGTTTAAACAACGAAACAAGCAAACTAGACTAGAGCTACAACCCTTGAACAAACCTAAACAACACTACACAAGCTACTACGACGAGACAAACAAGACAAAGTGAAAGGATAGAAGGGTTTGAGCCACAAGACAATATCCGGATTACAACCCTGAAATAACCCGGACAACAGAAATGATAACAAAATAAACCACCAAAACTCCAAGAGATGGAGCGTTTTCCCAATTACCAAGCACGGCGTCTTAGCCACTGAATTTCACACCAAGATTGCTGGAATTTTCACAAGTCTTCATCACGTTGTTCTGAGCAGACTGCTTCTGAGTTTCTTCTGCCGGCTCACTCTCACGATCAATCATACCCACCATATGTGTCTCATTATGCACAGGAGATGGATCTTGGTTAGTGTTTGTTGCATCCGGATTTTGCACGACGATGTCGCCTGCATCAATAAGCTTTTGAATTGCATTCTTCAGATTTCAACATTTCTCTATGTCGTGCCCCAGGGCACCTGAGCAATATGCGCACTTTTGAGAAGGATCAAACTTCTTTGGGAGAGGGTTCGGCATTTTTATCTGAATCGGCTTCAACATGTCCAATGTCCTTAGCCTCTGGAACAAACTGGCATATGATTCTCCCAATGGAGTGAAGGTCTTCTTCTTCCGTAACCTTTCATTCTTAAACGCTGGATTGGGCCGAAAACCTGATCCGGGGTGTTTTTGGTAAGCTCGCGGGGGTAGATGGGCATTTTGAGGAGCTGGGTACTGAGAATGTGATGTGCGACTTTGGGAGTTCTGTGGAGAGAGGTAGCGTCGGGGAGGGCCATCTAATGCACAAGGATAACCACGGGGACGATGTCGAGGTTGGAAGTGTTGATCAGGAAAACCTATCGGATCGTCTTTTCTGTTCCTCTTTCCCCCAACCAAGCTTATTGGTATGTTCTGAATGGCTTCCGAACAACTCACGATTTTGCTTGACTTGATTCCTTCTTCCACTAGCTCCCCCATTTTTAACACATCATTGAAAGGCTTTCCCAGGGCCGGGATCAAATGACTGTAGTAAGTGGGTCCTTGGGCCTGTAGAAAAAGCTTGACCATTTCTTCTTCGCTAATCGGGGGACTGACTCGAGCAGCTTGCTCCCTCCATCTGAGCCCAAACTCATTAAACCTTTCCTCCGGCCTCTTTTCCATCTTAGATAGCGAGGTACGGTCTGGGGCAACACTTGATTTGCATTGAAAGTATCGGACAAAGTCTTGAGCCATGTCACCCAATGTAAGCCACTCATCAACATTTTGACAACCATGCCAGTCCAAAGCTGTCACAGTTAGGCTTTCACTGAAATATGCCATC